>NC_057863.1:43625356-43915356 GCF_019393635.1 Dromiciops gliroides
CTATGATGGTGGACCTGGACCATACACTCTGACCACTCTGACCAAGCTGGAAAGACTTTGAACACAGGCCTGGTGATAGACTGTATATCTGTCTCCTGACAAGTCAAGCCAGGTTAAGTTGAGAAAGATTTATCGGTGGACTAGTCAGTGCATGGTGAATTCTTCAGCCACAAGAACTCTGGAAGACTGTTTCTTGAGTTAGAGAGAAACTCTTTGATATGCGTCAATAGAAGGCCCACCAACATCCATGAAATTCCATATTAGTAAAGTATTAAAATAATCTTTAGTGACCACTACCAAGAGGACACTTAATGTCTTCTTCTCATACTACCTCAATGTAAAGCCTTCTGAAGGCTAATTTACATAAAACTCTTTACAAGCTTCAGAGTGCTATAGAAAGAGCAGTGTTCATGACCAAAATCATGGCCATCCATGCAATGACAACAGACTATTCCAGGTTCTATAAAACCAGAGAGCTTTTAAATTTGGCCCCATTGATGGATAGTACATTAGTCGTCCAAGGACCAATTTAAGTAAATTCGGAGCTCTATCACCAGATTGTCCATAAGGGGATGAATTTTTTCAACCATAGCAATTCTTGAAGACCACTGACCAAGTCAAAGAAAAGTTGTGCTAGCCCTAAGGCATAGGGAGGACCTATACATTGAAATGACACAGCTTTGTAATACTGGAGCAATGAGTAACCTAGTGACCAGGAAAAACTGGATAGCTTATACCCAACAGTAGAGGTAGATGTCTCTTGGAAGCAGCATGGTTTAAAGGAAGGAGACTGTGAAATCTGCAATGGTGAAGGAAGTTCCTACCCTGGGAGTTTCCCAAGCTGATAAAATCACACATTGCCCATGTATCTGCCTTGTTCTTCATTGCAGTAGTACTCTGGTGAGCCCTCATGAAGGGGACCTCGAGAACTCCAAGGCTGTGTCTAGCAGACTGTAAGCTCTACCAGAGCTAATGTGAAAGTGGGAAAGTCTGTGTGTCTGTTATCAGCAGACAAGCCAAGTGAATTTGGAGAAGTTAATCACCAAAACTCATGCCTGTTTCAGCCACAATGACTCTCAAAGACCTACCATGTAGGTGTGGAAGGGCTGTAATATGGGCTAGGAGAAGAAGCACCTACACTAAAGAAAGCCTAGGGGGCAGCTAGGTGGCACAGTGGATAAAGCACTGGTCCTTGATTCAGGAGGACCTGAGTTCAAAACTGGCCTCAGACACTTGACATTTACTAGCTATGTGAGCCTGGGCAAGTCACTTAACCCTCATTGCCCCAGGAAAAAAAAAAAAAGCCTAGGTTTCTGAAGGACTCTTCCATTGTTCTAAGCTACCTAAAGAACTTCATCACAAAATACAGTCCCAGCAACCCAAGTTGCATGTCCAATATCCTTTAAATTCCTCAGTTAATGTATTTAAAATTACACACTCCTTTCTGATCTTGAACCCATGCCAAGTCACATAACTGATTCACTAACATCAGCAAGGCTGATAAGGAAGAAGACACTAAGAATTCCATGAAAATATTGAAAGCATTGGAAAAAAAAAACAAAAACGAGAAGGCAGGGGAGTTATTTAGGAAGACTACAATAGGACTGACTATTAGAGGAACACTTCGTTTTAATTTAGGGGAGACTATTGGCTAATTCTAGTTTGGGGCCCAAGGGCCCCTTCCATTGAATCCTAAATAATTATCTTGAGTAATTTTCTTTGCTTGGTTGGCTACAGTTTTCACGTTGATAAAATGGAGATATATTTTCCACATGAGATACTGTTATGAAGAATGATGAAGAAGCTAATCATGAAAAATGCTAATGAGATTAGAATGCTAGAAGTTTGATGATGATTGTGTTAAAGGAAGAGGGATTTTATTTGCATGTGGTAACTTGTCAATATTGAGACTGATGCTTCATTGATCAGTAAGGTGGTGGTGAAGTCAACTGTTTGCCATTCCAATTTTCTTGGCTTGGCTCCCAGCATCCAGAGTCAAGCCATACAGTTGACTGAAAAAAGGCAATAACACTAATCAGACACTGATACAGAATTTCTAAATTCACAGTGTACTTTGCATACATATGTATGTATGCATGTATGTATGAATGTATGTATGTATGAATGAATGAATGACTTCATTTGACCCTCACTCATGAGAAGGGAAGTGATTTACCCAAGGTTTCACTGCCTGAAGCATTGGAGCAGATTCAAATGCGGGCATCTCCTGAGTCCTAAGCCCATCTCTTTTTCATTGTACTTCATAGCTTCAGATTTAAAGAGGAAAGAAGAGCTCATGGAAAAGAGTCCTGGGGAATTTGATGGACTTCTGACTCAATGTTACTCAACAGTGTGAGAAGGCAGCCAAAGGAACTAATAGATCTTGGGCTGAATCATGTTTTGTTTTGTTGTTTGTTTTTTTTTGGTGAGGCAATTGGGGTCAAGTGACTTGCCCAGGGTCACGCAGCTAGTAAGTATCAAGTGTCTGAGGCCGGATTTGAACTCAGGTTCTTCTGACTCCAGGGCTGGTGCTCTATCCACTGCACCACCTACCTGGCCCTTCCCTGGATTTTTGCAAGGAGGTTTTACACTGAAAAGAAAGACAGGTATAGCTCAAACATTTGCAGATAAGTAGAGACCCTCTCTCCAGGGCCTAAAGTAAAGGATTGCCCAGGAGACACATTTTGACAATGATTGCTTGAACATCAACTGCTTGCTCTGTCTGAGCGCAAGTGAAGCTTTCTGACTTGTAGCCTTCCGCCTTCTCCCTTCTCTTCCCTTCTCCCTTCTCCTCTGTTCTCCCTTTCGCCTTGGAAGTAAACAGTTTTCAAAGAAAAAGAAATATAATATTTCAAATTGTAAACAACACTTGCTTGGAAAATCATTTGGACATTGATTTCTGGTCTCTGGTGTCTGTTAACAGAGAGGTGAACGAAGTAACTGGCATGGAGACATCTCTTATTCTACTCTCCCCTTTTGTTCGCCTCTGGATCCACCGGCATGGAAAGAAGTGCAGTCCCTTGCCCTTGTAGGGCTGGCTCATTTAAATTCCACTCACATTGACCTCTACACATAGACTAGAGATCCTCCCTGTTTCCTAGGGATATCCACCATCATTGGCTACCCAGGTAACTGGTTTTCAGGAAACTGTAGAAATATGGGGGTAAAGTAGATCAGAGAAGGAAGGGATGCAACCTTTGACAAGAAGGCAGCCGGAGTATCTTTGGGGATTTTCCTTTCAAGGGAGATAGAAATTAGTTCAAAATGACCATTTTGTCTCTGAGGCCAAACAAACTGCTTATCAAGATAGGAATAAAAATAGGGCCTATTGCATCATTCAAATGAATAGGCAAGAGCTTGCTTACTGCTTGGACAGAGGCGTCACTACCTTTCCTCATTTGCTTTTCTGGCCCTGGGAGAACCTCCAGCCATTTCAGGGGGTGTCATTCATGCTTATCCTTTCAATCGGGGCCCTCAGAAGGCCTGCCAGCTTGTTTTCAGAGACAGTTAATCTGACGGAAGTTGGTTCAAGTTTTGGCAAAGATCTGTGGTAAGATATCATGAAAAGCTGCCAAACCATATTATTAGACAAGGGGGAACATTTTAAAGCCCCAGCCTCCCTAAGTCCAACGCCAAGCACACCTACATCAGCTTCAATCTGCCCCTAGAAAAACGAGATATTTATAGCTGCTTTCAACTTTTGTGCTTAACTATCATTGGGATGGGGAGGTGTGTGTGTGGGGGTGAGGGGGCAGGAATCTTAGAGCTGAGAGAACTCATCCACTTCAAGTGAGGTTCTTATCTTTTTGTTTTGTTTCGTTTTGTGTGGGGCAATGAGGGTTAAGTGACTTGCCCAGGGTAACACAGCTAGTAAGTGTCAAGTGTTTGAGGTCGGATTTGAACTCAGGTCCTCCTGAATCCAGGGCCAGTGCTTTATCCACTGTGCCACCTAGCCGCCCCGGTTCTTATCTTTTAATATGAAATGAGCTTCAGTGATACTGGGATGTATCATCAGATGACTCCCCTTCTCATAGGATCAAAGATCTCAATCTGCAAAGGTTCTCAGAGGCCATCTCATCCGTCCAAGTTCCTCATTCTACAACTGAGGAAACTGAGGCAAAGAGACTCATCCAAGGTCCCAAAGCTAGTGGTGGCAGAATAAATTACTAGGACTTGGGTGTCTTGAATTCCAGTCCAATGCTCTTTTGAAGAGTACCTTCCTCTCTGGACTTAATTTGCTTAGATTCTGCATGTCTTATATGTCCACCATTAAAGTGTGAGCTCCTTGAAAACAGGGGCTGTCCTTGCCCTTTTGGGAATCTCTTGTACTTAATGCAGCACTTGCTGTACCACAAGCATTTAATCAATGTTTGTTGATTCACTAACTATACCATTCTGCCTTCCATTTGTTCTTTCATCTGGGAACTTCCAAGGGTAATGACCTATATGATGGTTTATTTCCAAAGTTCTCAGACATAGAAGAACTCCCCAAAGACTGGGCTACCTGATGAACCTCCACAATACTCCTATGAATCCTGGTTAACATACTTATTTTGCCGATAAGTAAACTGAGGCCTGTCAAGAAATGTTGGTGCTTGATTGGTAAATCTGAAAATTGAACCAAAGATAACTAAATCATCTCCAAAACTCTAACTAGGGTGAGTCGATTGGGGCTATGTACCACGTAGAGAAATGTAGATTAATTTTTTTTTGGTTGGGTAATGAGGGTTAAGTGACTTGCCCAAGGTCACACAGCTAGTAAGTGTCAAGTGTCTGAGGCCGGATTTGAACTCAAGTCCTCCTGAATCCAGGGCTGGAGGTGCTTTATTGACCGTGCCACCTAGCTGTCCCCTTATTTATTTTTTAATTTTTTTGAGAAATGTAGATTATTTAAAATAAAAATGCCCCCAAAGGACCTCATTCTCTTTCCCCCCCAAAGCTCCTCCCCAATCCTACCTTCCCATAAAGGGCAGCACCATCTTCCCAGTCCCTCAGGCTCCCAACCTAGGAGTCTTCTTCAATTTCTCACTATCTTCCGCCCCCATAACCAACCTGTAGCCATGGCTTATTGATTTCACTTCAGCAATATCTCTCAAATATGGCACCTTCTCCCCTCTGACACTGCCACCACCTTGGTGTAGGCCCTCATCCCTAACACCTAGACTACTGCAGTCTCCTGCTGGCTGGTCTGCCTGCCCCAAGTCTCTCCCCACTCCATCCCCTCTCCATTCTGCCACTAAAGTGTTTTTTCCCAAAGTGCCTCCAAGAGAAAATACAAAAATGCGCCTTTGAGCCTTTTAAAGCCCTTTCTGACCCAGCCCCCTCCTACTTTTCCAACACCATACTCAGAGACTTTGATTCAGTGACACTGTCCTCCTGGCTTGTTCACAAACAAGCCACTCCTCTCTGCTCCTGCATTTTTGTCTCTCATACTGAGAACTCTCCTTCCTATGCCCTGACTACTGACCTCCTTGCTTCCTTGAAGCAATTAAAATCCCACCTTCTCCAAAAAGACTTACCCAACATCTCTTAATTCCAGTGCCTTCCTTCTGTTAATTATGTCCTATTTATCCTATATGTGGCTTCTTTGTACATACTTGTCTACTTGTCTCTCCCAATAGACTGTGAGTTTCTTGAGGGCAGGGATGATCTTTTGCCTTTTTTCACATCCCCAAAGTAGGTGCTTAATAAATGTTTATTGGCTGAGTCACTGACTTATGCTGACTGAATTTTCAGTCCTTTAGCTACTTAGAAATGACTAAGTTTAGCATTTAATTAGCAAAGACAATGACTTTCAAGTGGGAGGAGCTGTTAGGTAATGTACTTGATCCCACCCACTCCACCTCACCTGAGCTGCTCCCTAGTTTGGAGGTGCTCCCCACTCCCACTCCCAGTGGTGGCCTCTCAAATTTCTCACTCTAGGGGGCAGCTAGGTGGCGCAGTGGATAAAACACCAGCCCTGGATTCAGGAGGACCTGAGTTCAAATGCAGACTCAGACACTTGACACTAACTAGCTGTGTGACCTTGGGCAAGTCATTTAACCCCAAATGCCTCACCAAAAAAAAAAAAATTCTCACTCTAATTTCCACTGGACCGAAAATGGTTAGTGCTGGCTCTAAAAGTTTCAGCCTCGGTCTCCACATCTGAAAATTAGAGGTAGTTGTTGTTCATGTTGTTGTTGTTGTCTTAGGAACCCTAGAGACCTCTTTTTACTTGGTGTTTTTAAGTGTCTATGACACCACAATGCTGGCCACTGTAAGACACAGCTCCTGTCTTTAAGGATCTGTAATATAATGTAAAATGAGGAAACATGAAAAGGACAGAAATCACCCACTATGATTCAAGGTCTAAATTGTAAGTGTATATTATAGAGCTAACATGACTAGAACTCTAACCATCTCATTCCTAGTTCAGGGGTCTTTTTTTTTTTTTTTTTTAGTGAGGCATTTGGGGTTAAGTGACTTGCCTATGGTCACACAGCTAGTAAGTGTTAAGTGTCTGAGGTCAGATTTGAACTCAGGTCCTCCTGACTCCAGGGCAGGTGCTCTATCCACTGCATCACCTAGCTGCCCCTCCAGGGTCTTTTCATGGCACCAAAGACTTGTGGTTGGAAGGGATCTCAGAGATTGTTAATTAAGCCCCATCATTTGAAAGATGAGGAAACTGAGGCTCAGGGAGATTAAATTCCTTGCATGGGTGGTAAGGATATGACCCCCAAATCCTCTTCTCATGCTACTATATACTGTATCAAACATCACTGGTCTGTAGCTTAATGAGAAAAACAGGAAAGTAATGAAAGGCTCATTAGCTACTCTTGCCATCTTCTTATACACCAACAGAGTAGAGGATTTATTTTATAAAGAAAAGAAGTTTCATACCAAACCCATCACTCATGGTCCACCATTAGCTTTGCTCACTTTTATATGTGTGACCAAGCAAATGGAAGACATGAAATTTCCCTGTGTCCCTACCTAAAATTTACGAGAGCCTATATGAGTGGAAGAGATAAAGAGGAGAGAACCAGAAAGAGGTTAATGAGGAAGTAAGACTTAGTGGAAAGAGAACAGGATTTAGAGATGGAGTCCATGGGTTTGGGAATTAGATTGTTGTTGTGTTCAGTCATTTTTTAGTCATATCCAGATTCTTCATGACCCCATTTGGGGTTTTCTTGGCAAAAATACTGGAGTGGTTTTCCATTTCCTTCTACAGCTCATTTGACAAATGAGACAACTGAGGCAAAGAAAGTTAAGTGACTTTCCCAGGGTCACACAGTTAGGAAGTATCTGAGGCCAGATTTGAACTCAGGTTCTCCTGACTCCAGGCCCTACATTCTATCCACTGGGTCACCTAGCTACCCTAGGGAATTAGATTAGGTGAAATGTAAATTCCCTTCTAACTCTGATTTCCAAGACCTTCTACACACCACCCTGAACCAATGGGAATGAAGGATTATTGAATATGTAACTGAATTCCACTTACTACCAGAGTGACCTTGGACAAGCCTCCATGTTCTCATTTATAAAATGAAGGGGCTGCCCTAGCTGACCTCTAGGGTCCCTTCGAGCTTTAGATCTGTGATTCGGATCCCAAAGTGAAATGTTCTTGCCACAAAAAGGATCTTTCCCAACCAGCCAATGTGGAGGCTCTGACCCTTCCACCCGTCTTCCCCTGTGCCATCATCCATCACCCCATCACTGTTTGTACCTTCTCTATCCCATATCTCATCTCCACTCTTAGTGTTTACCCTTCCTGCCTTTTGATCTTTGTGTTCCTCTCCTATCATCCCATCTCAGTGACCCCCCCTCTGCAAGCTACCCCATCCACCCACAACTGTCCTTCCTTGCTCTGACTTTCTCCATCAGTAGCAGCTGGGCTATCCATGGCCTTAGGGGATTCCGAGAAACGTCTCCTGATCCATCAGCCCCCAAGCCCTGCCCTCTCCCTTCACCCCCATTCCCACTCTAGCTTTCATCCTCACTAGCCTGGGCTCCAGGGGGTTAAATCACAGATGTTTTCCTTCCTCACTTGGTTTATCTCTTCAAACCCCTCACTTCATTCAAAACACAACTCAGGTGTCTGAGGTGTCTGAGGTGTCTACCTTCCTGATTTCCCAGTTTTTAATGCTCTCTGCTTCCTGAAAGGACTGTGAGCTTCCTCACCAAGGTATAGGCTATATCCTCCCAGTAGAGTAGAAACCCCTCGAGAGCAGGGACTTTTTAATTTTTATCTTTGTAGAACCAGCAAAGTTCCCTACACATAGTAGATGTTTAACAAATACCTATCGAATCATTCAAATTAAATTCGATTCAACACCAGGCCTAGGCAAAATGGTAGAACAATCTGTCCTCCAGCATCCCCTTTAGTGTCCAAGTGTTTGCATGTATGCCTTCAGATAGAATGTTAGTTCCCTAAGGGCAGGGTATTATCTTTGTACTGCCAGCACCAAGCAAAATGCAAGGCACATAGTAAAAGCTTAAGTAATATTTGTTGAATTGAATTGAACCCATTGCTTCCAACTTGGTCCTGCCCTCTTTGTTTAGGGGCATTCTCTGGGCCATTACCTATCAAAACCTATGTCCAGAGAGCTTTCACAGGAAAACAGAACCTTTTATTTATTTATTTATTCATCCGCTCATCCACCCATTCATTCATTCATCCACTCATTTATTTATTTATTCTTCCATTCATTTATTTATCTACTTATTTATTTACTCATCCATCAGCTCATTTATTTGTGTCTATTTATCTATCCATTTATTTATTTATTTATTCATTTGTTCACTCATTTATTTATTCATCCATTAGTTTATTATTTATTCATTCATTCATCTATTCATCTGCTTATTTATTTATCCATTCATCCATTTATTTATTCATTCATTTGTTTATTTATTCATTTATATATTTATTAATTCACTAATTTATTTATTTGTTTATTTATCGATTTGTCTATTTATCTATGGTACATTTATTCATACTAGGGTATGATAGATTCAAGATGGCTAAATAAGCACTGCCTCCCAGGAAGATCAACTGAAGGGTGATGAGGGGACTCAAGGCATTTTAAGAATCACAGTGATGGTGGGGTGAGAGGACAAAAATTGTTTGTGTATTGTTGTTTTTTTCCATTCCTGCCACCTCTTATATGTAGCCACACATCAACAGTGAGGCAAGCTCATAGAACAGTAAGGCCGATATGGATTGGAGAGGTCCTTTGGGACAGCAAACTCATGGGCAGGAATGAGAATAAGATCTATGCAGCAGATGGGAAAGAGAAAATCATGTTTCATATTTACGTTGTCCTGTTTACTCAGTACTAATCTGGAAGGGACATTGCTTACTAGACATAGTAGGTGATGCTTTTGCATTACAAACAATCTGGCCCATGGCATTGTTACTCCATTTATGTCATCTCCATCAGGGTCATGGAGGGAGATGAATTTAATGACCAGGTTCCACAACGGTGGTTTGAAGCACCCATAAGATCAAGCTACTGGACATTTTTCGTTCAAAGAAAAATTGCTTTTACATGAAGTATCCTTCATTCATTCAACAAGTATTAATTGAGTATTTATTGTGTCAGCTACCATGTGTAGTTGATATGGTTACTGGCAACACTCTCCACCCAGGCAGGAGCCAAATTAAAATGTAATTGGGAAATATTTAACTAAATAAAATACAAGATAACACAGATAATGTTAATATATGGTTGTTGAAATCCACATTCAGCCTGTAAAAGTCCTTATGTATGGTTTAGCAGCCCTCAACTTATTTAATTTCTACACCACTGGCCTAGATCTTAGTTTCTTAAACTGTGGGTCTCAACCCTATATGGGGTAACTGAATGTGGGGGTCACAAAAATTTGGCAACAGTAAAAGGTTATGCATAACTATTTTATATACTTATATACCTGGAGTTGTGTAAAAATTTCTTTGTCAAAAAGGGAAAAAGTTTAAAAAGCCCTGGCTTACATAAGCTCTAAGGTCCCTCCCGGCTCTAAGTCCTGTGTGCCCACTATAATAATAAAAAATAGATAACATTTACACAGCTCTTGAAGGTTTATTGTTGTTGTTGTTGTTGAGTCTTTTCAGTTGTGTCCAGCTCTTCATGACCCCATTTGGGATTTTCTTGGTAGAGATATTTGAGTGCTTTGCCATTTCCTTCAACTCATTTTACACCAAAGGTCTGTGTATATTAGCCCATGTGTTCCTTAAAGAAACCCTGTGAGGTAATAGCTATTATTATCTCCATTTTATAGATGAGGGCACTGAGTCTGAGAGAGGTTAAGTAACATTGTTGAGGTATGACTTGGAGAGAGAGGGAGGGAACCAATATTTATTAAGCTTCTACTATGCACTGTGCTAAGCATGTTACTATAATATCTCATTTGATCCCCACAATAACACTGAGAGAGTGGTGCTAGTCTCATCCCCATTTGTAACTATAAGTTGAGGAAACTCAGGCAGACAGAAGTGAAATGACTTGTTAAGAGTCAGACAGTTAGTGTCTGAGGCCAGATTTGAACTCAAGTTTCCCTGACTCTAAGCCCAGTGTTCCATTTCTCTGATGCCCCATCTAGCTGACTTGGAACCAAAGTCTTTTGGGTCCGAAACTGTGATTTCATTCGTCTAAAGGACTTCCAGTTGTTTCTCGATGCAGAAAAGAACCTGCTCCATAACTTATCCATCGAGCATTTATTGAGTTCCTACTATGTGCCAGACACTGTGCTCATTGGTAGGGATGCAAAAATAAAGAATGCCACAATACTCTATTCTCAAGGAGTTTAAATTATATTGTAGAAGATGACTTGGGCATATTTAAATATATACCAAAAAATACAAGGATTTTTAATGTAAGGTAATTAGGGAGGGAGGGCACCAGCAACTGGGGTGGGGGTGAGGTCAGGAAAGTCTTCAAATAAGAAGGTAGGGGTAGCTAGACAGTGAAGTGGATAGAGCACTGGCCTTGAAGTTGGGAGGATCTGAGTTAAAATCTCACCTCAAGGGGTAAGCTAGGTGGCACAGTGGATAAAGCACTGGCCCTGGATTCAGGAGAACCTGAGTTCAAATCTGGCCTCAAACACTTGACACTTACTAGCTGTGTGACCCTGGGCAAGTCACTTAACCCTCATTGCCTTGAACATCTGAGGGCCATCTCTAGTCGTTCTGAGATATATCTATAGATATCTATATATGTGTGTATATATATATCAGATATATAATATATACATACTTATGTATATTTATATACACATATATATGTCTCTCTATATATATACATGTATATACACACACATATATATACATATGTGTGTGTGTGTGTATTTTTTTTTTCCAGAGGAGAGAGTGAGGTTGGTGACCCTGACCCTGCACAGTCCTGCCTCACTTAAATCCAATTTAGTACAAGTCATGACATCACCCCAATGTCATGGTCCTCTTCGAGAAAAAAGGACAGAGAACACTGAGCTGCTGTTTGAGGGAAGGAAGGCATTCTATGAGGTAGAGGTGAGGAGGAGATGCATTCTAGGGATGGGAAAATGGCTGAAGCAAAGGCAAGGAGATGGGAGATAAAGTATCACGTGTGAGGAGAAGAGTCCACTCTGGGTGGATCACTGAATATGGGCAGGGAAGCAGTGTACAACCAGACAAAAATGAAGGATTAGGACCCCATTATGCAAGGGTTTTAAAGCCAGAGGAATTTATCATTCATCCTAGAGGCAGGGACTCTTTCTGCCATTTCTTTCTTGGCATATAAGAAGTGCTTTATAAATGCCTGTAGGTTGATTGTTGAGTAGGGAAGAAACATGGTCAGACCTACTCTTTAAGCAAATCCTTTTAGGAGCTAGGTGAAGGGTTGACTAGAGCAGAGATAGGTGTGAGCCATACAGTGAGTTAAGAGGTCACTTCAATAATCTGAGGGGCGGGTGATGAAGGACTGACCTAGGGTTGTCGCTTTGGGCTTAAGGAGAATACTTCAGATGGGAGAGATGTTGTGGACATAGAAACATTGAGGGTTTGGTAACAGCTTGGATATTTGAGGTGAGAGAGTGGAGAGGAAGAGGATGCTCAGTTTATGAAGTGGGGTGACTAGAAGAACAGTGTCACTTTTGACAAAAAAAAGGGGCATTTTGCAAGTAGGATAAGAGTTGCTTAGGGGCTTGAGAAATTAAGTGACTTGCCAAGGGTTTCACAGTCAGTTTGAATGAGAGGTAAAACTTGAATCTAGGTTTTTCTGGCTCCTAGGCTGGCCCCCTGCCGCTACACCATGCTGCTTTTCTAGGAAGGGAAATCATGACTGCTGTTTGTGTATTGTCTCCTCCATTAAAATTGGGAACTCCTTGAGGGCAAGGACTGTTTTTGCCTCTTTGTAGCCCCACTGATTAGTGAGGTACCTGACAAATAGTTGTTGCTTAATAAATATTTGCTGTTATTATTGTTGAGGAGGAAGAGAAGGAAGAAGAGAAAGAGGGAAAGGAGGATGAGGAGGAAGAGGAGGAAAGTTAAACTGTAAATCCTAGTGTCAGACAAGTCAAACCTTGCTGAGACAGCTTTTTCTCTGGAAAATGAGGAAAGGAACATTTGCACTGTCTATCTCACTGGACTGTCACATGGAAAATACCTTGCAAACCTTAATACTTTATAGCAGTTATCACTAATTTAGCATATTCTCTGTGTATATTTGGCATTAGATTGTAATTTCCTTGTGGAAGGAGGCTGTGTGGAATTAAATTGAGTTGAAGAATCTTGAGGGAGAAAGATTCTCCCGGTATGTAGCCTGCAGGCTTCATCAGGGCACATTCACATTGTGGTGATCCTACTTAATTGGACTCTGGTTCTGAGTTTCTGGAAAAGCTCTAGTAGTGACCTCAGTGAAAATAACCAAGATAATTGAGGGAAATTACTTTTCTGCTCCTGTCTGAAGTCTTCAAATCCTTGTTGCCATTCACTGCTATGGACACACCTTTTTTTCAACCTCACTGTTTTGGGTAATTGATGGGTCCGATATTCATTAGTTGTGGGGAAAATACTTTGCAAACTACAAAGCTCCATGTAATGTGACCTAATGGTAGTAGGACTGTGGTGGAGAAGCAGAGTATTGTAATGGGCCTCAAAGGCAAGATGAGCTGGGTGGAAGTCCTGGCTCTCTGACTCATACTGGCAGAGTAGCCCTGGGTGAGCCATTTAACCCCTTTAGGCAACTCTCTCAGATGATGTTAGGTGATAAGTTGGTTATTGTTGGACTTGGAATACTTTGGTATGAATCCTGTCTCAGGCACTTACTAGCTGAGTGACCCTGGAAAAGTCACTTAATGTCTCTGCCTCAGTTTCCTGGCTTATAAAATGGAAATAATCTCACCTGCTTTTCTGGGTAGTTGTGTGAATCAAATGAGATAACATGTAAAACATTTTGCAAGCCTTAAGTACTACATAAATACTAGATATTATTGCTGTTGTTGTTACTGTATCAGTATTGTACATATAGAGGGCTAATCTGCATTGTTAGAGTGAGTTTCCTTACCCAGAAGCTCTCTATACTAATAAAACTAGAGGTTCAGTCCCTATCCTTATCCAAGGTAATAGTAGTGGTAGTAACAATTAGGGGTTTTAAAATATTATAATAGAGTTTGTCAAGATGAGAAAGGGCAAAAATTTCGATTGTGTTTACACTTATGTTCCCAAGTCAAATTATGTCATTATTTTTTAAAGGGTTATTCTGATGTGCTGAGAGTTCCAGTGAGAACAATTAACTAAACAGGTCTTGAAGTCAAAACTAGAAGTTTCAACACAAGCAGATTCTACTCACTTGTTGATTAATAATCTCAATGGACATTAGCCAGTGGATGGACATCGACTACAATCTGTAACAGGTCATCGAAGCACCAGCAAGAAGGAAAAAGAGGAGGAATCCCATTATGGAATACCTCCTTTGTAATAAAACCACTGCCTGCCAATTATTTTTCTTTCCAAAGATTTCAAATTAACACAACATTTTCTAATTACCAAATAACAGGTTTTACTATTGGATTTCAAAGCTGCTCTGCACTCCTGGAACATTTCTTTTTCTTTTTTTTTCTTTTTTGTTTAATTTTTTTTTTTTTGGTAACTCCAATACAGTCAAATTGAATTGGCTGGGAATGCTAAGTAACCCCATGAACTAACGAACTAAACATTTACCACCACTGAGCAGTGGAGCCCGGCCAGCCCTCCCTCGTGTACACCTGCAGAAACCCATGATTCACCTCTGAGTAACTCAGCAACCCCTGGCAGTGAAGAGCCTGCTGCTGCTGCCGCTGCCGTTATTGCTGCTGCTGCTGCTGCTGCTTTATCGGCCTGGGTGGCTGTCCGTTGGCCTGGGCCCTCGTGGAAGAATTGCCTGAATGACACTTGCAGGCAACTCACTCTGTGCAAAGTGGGAGTCTGAGGGATCCCGGTGGTAGCTGATTTCCTAATAGGCTGCATTAAAGCAGGACGTTGCATGTTTTACGGGCTGGAGGTGATTAGACAATAAGACCTAAAATATGTAACTAAAGTGGTGGAAAAATAGGCCTTGGAAGCTCAGATCAAAGCTGAACAGGCGGGTGATTAGTGATTAGATAAATAAAAAGTTTAAGCCTAACTGAGCAAATAATTGTACATCCTCTGGAAAGCTCAGCTCGGGAGGATTGATCAAATGTGAGTCACCCCAGGCACAGATGTCTTTCTAAGAATATTCCTTTTAGTTTTCTTAATATACATCAAAAGGGGGACAGGGAGCTGGGTACTGACCAGCCAGTGCTGCTATTTGTCTAGGAAAAGCCTTTGAACAATACCGAACCTCTTCCCCCTCAAAACAAAACAAAACAAAAACCTAATTTAAAAACCTCTTATTATTTAAACAGATGGGTTCTTTCCTTTCTCATGAGGCAGGATGACAGTGGATACAGTGCATGACTTGATTTTGGGAAGACCTAGGTTCAAATATAACTACTGCCACTCACCAGCTGGATTGCTAGCATGGCTGAATCGCTTAAGCTTCCTGAGCCTCAGTTTTCCTATCTGTGTAATAGGAATAATGATAGTACCTACTTCACAAGGGGGAAATGTATATCAATTCAGTTGAGCAGGTGTTACTTATTACTATGAGAAAGGCACTTTGCTAAGTTCTGGAGGATAGAAAGCTAGAACCAAAAAGTCCAGGCTCTCAAGGATCTCACGTTTTACCAGAGGAAAAATATACATAGATAAAGAAATAAAAACAAAGGGCTAGGGGCTAGGTTTCATTTCACTGGCATAGGGAACTCTGGAGGAAACTGTGTTTGCCAATCCAGACAGGCACTTTCCATGTAACTTAGAGTCTCAAAGTTGGCAAGGTACTGACGTCCAAAGTGGGACCCTTGTCCTTTCCTCAATCAGAGAGAGGGTGGGGAAAGAGACTGCATCCCAGCCTCTCCATACAAGACAATCTGTAACAAAATCATATCAACCTTTACCCCCAAATTCTCTGCCTCACCCTGCCACTTCTCTCCAGTGACCAAATTCAACCTCCCCCATTCTTAGCCATTTGGCCCCTCATGCTATCTGGGCACCCACAGTAATAGCTAAATAGGTACCAGTGGGGAAATTGCCCCCTCACATTTCTGTATACCCAGCCCTTGCTCTCCAGATCGTCCCATGTGTGAAGCAGAAATCTCTTGGAGGGATGTGCACTCCCTAACAATGGCCGGTGACTCTGGGATGATCTTTGTCTCATCCATTTACAATGGATGTTCCTATGTCTTTTAGATTGTAATTATTAGTATTATTAGCATACATAAATAATTTATAAATAACTAAAAGGTACATGTGGAGGGGCTCAAAAGTGTTTACTGACCAGGTGGGTTATCAGATAAGTCTGGAGCCTACTGAGAGATTAAGTAATTTGTTTAGGCAGAAGTGAGGAGCAAGAGAATTTCAGGCATGGGGGACAGCCTGTCTAAAGGTACAGAGATGGGAGATAGAGTATCTAGTACAAAGAGCAGCAAGTACAGCATCTTGGACACCTTGCTTAATGGAGGGGAGTAATAGGTAATCAATTAGTCCGGGCTGGAGCTAGATTGTAAAGGACTAAGTGACAAACAGGAGTTGGTATTTTGTCCTACAGACAATAGGGAGCTCCGGAGGCTTCTTGAGCAAGAGAGTGATGTGGTCAGACCTGAGATTTAGCAGCATCTCTTTGGCAGCTACGTGGGGCGGGGGATGGGAGACCAATTAGGAGACTATCACATTAGTTCCTGCCGAGTGCCCTATAAATGTTGAGCTTGGCAGAAATGCCAATTAAGATTCCTAATATTTATCTTCCCTTCCAGCCCATAAGAAAATTAATTTGTCCTTTGTTGTGTTGTTTTGTTGATTAGTCGTGTCCCACTCTTTGTGACCCCACTTGGGGTTTTCTTGGCAGAGATACTGAAGTGCTTTGCCATTTTCTTCTCCATCTCATTTAACAGGTGAGGAAACTGAAGCAAACAAGGTGAAATGACTTGCCCAGGGTCACACAGCTAGTATGTGACAGAGGCCAAAATTGAACTCAGGCTCTTCTGGCTCCAGGGATTTTTCTTTTGTCCTAGACTTCATTAAAAACAATGTCAACAGGGGGCAGCTAGGTGACACAGTGGATAAAGCACTGACCCTGGATTCAGGAGGACCTGAGTTCAAATCCGACCTCAGACACTTGACACTTGCTGGCTGTGTGACCCTGGAAAGTCACTCAACCCTCATTGCCCCCCCCCCAAAAAAAAGAAAAACCAAAAAAGAAAAAAAACCCAATGTCAACACAGAGGAGTCTGAGAATTTCACATATGATTTTTTAAAAATATGATTCAGGGCAGCTAGGTGGCGCAGTGGATAGAGCACCAGCCCTGGAGTCAGGAGGACCTGAGTTCAAATAAAACCTCAGACACTTAACACTTACTAGCTGTGTGACCCTGGGCAAGCCACTTAACCCCAATTGCCTCACCAAAAAACAAAACAAAAAAAATAAATAAAAATACGATTCATACATGATTTTTTAAAATCCAGATTTCTGTAGCTCTTTAGAGTTTGCAAAGAGCTTTCCTAATGACAACTCTATGAGGTTGACAGTACAAGTCTAAATTCACATCTTTCAAACACACACACACATACATCCAACACCTTGCACTGGCACATAGTAGGTGCTTAATACATGTGTATGGACTGACTGATTCTAAGACCATAGATTGGAAAGCAAGTATAGATCCACATTGGTAAAGATTGCCTAGCCCAGTGGAATTTTAAAAACAAAGATATACACTCACTGCATATTAACTTAGAAAACCACAAATTATCAGAATATGTTATAGTATATTTTTATTTATTTTGTTAAACATTTCCCAATTGCATTATAATCTGGTTCAGGCCCACACCACTGAAGAATTTTGTGGCATGCCCCCCCCCCACTCCCCTGCCAAGTTTGACACCTCTGGTCTCTACCATTGAAATCAGAGATCCTACCCAAAATCAATCATTTATATTTCATTATTATTATTATTATTTGCAGGGCAATAAGGCTTAAGTGATTTGCCAAAGGTCACACAGCTAGTGTTAAGTGCCTGAGGCTGGATTTGAACTCAGGTCCTTTTGGATCCAGGGCTGGTGCTTTATCCACTGCTCCACCTAGCTGCCCCCTATATTTCCTTATTGACAGTGAGGTATAGTAGAAGGAGCACTGAATATGGAATCAGAAAACCTGAGCTCTAATCCTGGCACCTGTGTGACTTTGGGAATATTCCTTCCTGGGCCTGTTTCCTCCTCTGTAAAATTAGGGGGTTAAGCTACATGCCCTGTAAGATTCCCAGCTCATTCTTATTCTATGATTCTATGACATTTTTCTCTAGGGTTCTCCAGTATTTACATAGTCTTCCTTGTAAGGGGACATGCATCCTTTCAGGAGTTGTTCCTCACCATCCCTTTGGGTGGGCATGAGGATGGATTCTTGGTTGTCATTCCTTATTCTATGGACCCATCAGAGAAGCTCTCCTTCTCAACCTACTGACCAGGACTAAGTAGGGGCATACATAACATAGTCAAATCTATAGCAGGTATGTGATGGAGATCCAGAAAAATTAGACTTGGTCTCTAATTGGATATGGGAGATGAAGGGAAGGAGAGTGAAGAGTGGAAGATGACTCCAAGGTTGAGAGCAAGGGTAACTAGAAGGTGAAATGGGGAAATTAGGAGGAGGGCTGGGGTATGGGAAGAGCGAAGATAGCGAGTTCCATTTACATTTAGGTGTCTTGGCTTTTTCATTTCTCAAATGAGAGGGTTGGACTAGATTTCTCCCAGATTTCCTTCCAGCTTTAACTTGCCTCAGTAAGTTAAATTTTAATATTATCTGGAAGCAAGTATTAGACAAGTACATGAAACTTTGATGTTTGCAAAGTGCTCTTCTCACAACAGGTATCCCCATACTACAGAGTGAGGAAACTGAGACCCATAAACATTAGGAGACTTGTCCAGAGTTACACAGTCAGTAGGTGCTAGAATTGGGACTCAGACTAGTCATTCTTTACTCCAGCTCCCGTCCTTCTGCCACACCCCACATACAAAGCAAGGAGTTTAAAACATGGTCCTATCTAGGGTTATTTTCACCGATTGGCTTAGAGATCACGTTAAAAGCAAACAAAGACCGTCGATCCTGGATGAGGTCTATTTTTCTATTTTTCTCCCTTAGAGCGATTTTCCACATTTGCTTTATTTGCCACATGGAAATGAAGGCTCAAAGGCAAATGACAAGTGGCAGGAATATTCATTCTATATTTAGATTTAAAACTCATTAATATTAATGGGAGATTGAGATTAATAGGACAGTGAGATGCTATCAGGGGAAATAAACTTTCAGGATTCTATTTGATCCTATATAACACCTGCCAATCAAAAATAAACCCTAACAGTCATGTATCTACTTTGCAATATCACTGTAATCTTGTGTGAGATTCATATGTACAGCACACATCTTGTCTGAAGAGAGCCTCTAATGTACTTGCTTTTGCAGAGTCAAATGCTTTGTTTCAATCCACACACGACAGACCTAGTGGGATCTTAAAGTCTCTGTACCTCCTAGTCAACAGTGTAACTATGACAGTCCTTTACTGTATACAGTACAAACCTGCCTGTCCCTCCTACTTTCATCAGCGATATGATGATTGTTCTCTTACAGAGATTTGGCAGTAGACCTAAGAGTTGGTATTGGTTGCCATCTTGTTTTCCTTTTCCTGTTAATAATGACTGTGATCTTTTTCCCCCTATTCTTTTGCCATCTTCCCTTAAATGAGATAGCTTGAAGACTGATCTTTTGTTTTTTATATTTCAACACTTCTAGCATATATTTCTTCTGTGTGTACTTGGTCAGGTCCAAACGCTGTTTCAAGCTTTGTCTTATTGAATACCATTGTCACTTCTTCACAGAGCCTACAGAAAGCTAGGTAGGTGGGATCTAGTTGATTATTATCATTGATTAGACTATATCATTCCATGACCATTATTCACCTAGTTTCATCTGTCTATAGATACTCTTAGAATGATATGGTTGAATTTGATTCTCATGCAAGGTTCTCTACATTTTACCTTCCATCATTTTCATTGCTTCATAAACTGATAAGCAATACTATCGATACCGTCCATTATTTGTCTTGCAAATAAATTTGCCCTCTAAACTGGTGCTGCCTTTGACTAGTTATCTCTGTTTGGCAAGGAGATCAGGTTTTTGTTGTTTGAGGTGATTTCTGACTTTTTTGTCCTCTTCTTCGTGATGACACTCGCTTCCATCAAATTTTAAGAAGAGGGAGATAACCAGAGTCAATATCTTTGCTTTTATCAGTTTCCATTTTATAGGATCAATATGTCTTAATAGGTTACTTTAGAGTTCTTATAAGTGCACACACACAGTCTTTTCTTCTGATCTTTATTCTTTCCTCTAAATTTGCACTAATTTTGACCTTTAACAAGAAGAGATGGTTGGACAAAGATGGTTCATTTTCAAATGATTCTGGCATTAATAAATAGCCATCTGAAATCAGTTTTGTCTTTTGTGATGTTCTCTATAGCTCACCATCCCCCAGTACTTGCTGAGTCTCTTTTGAAGAAAGTATTCATGATATACGGAATGAGGTTTATGAAAACTGCATTTTATTCTCTGTCATTTCACAGCAGTAAAGGTCTCCAGTGTTCCTCTCATCCAACCTCTACCTGAATAGAAATTCCCTCGAGAGTTGCCCCAACAAATGGTCATCCAGTCTCTGCCTAAAGATTGCCAATGAAAGGGAGCCCATTCCTTCCCCAGGAAGCACATTCCATGTTTCAATTGCTCTAAACATAGGGAGTTTTTTTATATCAACATTAACTCTGTCTCTGCAACTTCCACCCCCTGCTCCTAGTTCCACCTTCTTGGATCAAGAAATGCAGATTAATCTGTCTTCCATATGACAGCCCTTTAAATGATTTAAATACAGCTATCAAGCCCTCCTCATCCACCGACTATCTCCTCTTCTCCATGTAAACCCCCCCTGGTTCCTTTAAACGATCTGGATGGCATGATCTGAAAGGTCCTTCACTGTACTAGTCATCCTCCTATGCCCCTGGGAAAAGGCTTCAAGTTGTCAATCTCCCATGTTTTAAAAAAACATGGCCCAAAGAACTGCATAGAATATTTCAGTCTGACCAGGGCAGAATACAGCTGGACCATCATCACCCTTGTTCTAGATGCTATTGTTCTCTTAATGTAGCCCATGACTGACTGAGTGTTTGGGGCTGCTACCTTGCACTGGTGGACATACTGAGCTTATAATCAACTAAAAACCTTGACTAGTCTTGTGTTCACTCCAACAGAAATTCCCTCCATTGATATAAACTAGCAACTCACCCATAATAAGGTTTAAAAGAGTTACCATGTGGCATTAATCTTTTTGTTGTTGTTGTTTCTTTGTTTCTTATCGAGTTATTTTTTAAAAACAAAGTGTAAAATCTCTCAGTGCAATGTCCTAAGTACCATGAGAGCTGCAATCAACGAATGGGAGATTGAGGTGGGGAGGAAGCCTTTATTCCCTCATATAATATTCTTAATTTTCATTACAAATAGTTATTAAGGTGTGAGTACATTTTATTGAAGTACCCCTCCATTGAGATACCATTTTGGGGGGTGGGGCAATGAGGGTTAAGTGACTTGCCCAGGGTCACACAGCTAGTAAGTGTCGAGTGTCTGAGGTCACATTTGAACTCAGGTCCTCCTGAATCCAGGGTCAGTGCTTCATCCACTGCATCACCTAGCTGCCCCCACCCAGTGCCTTTTTAAAGGCTTCCCCCCAGGGGGCAGCTAGGTGGCACAGTGGATAGAGCACTGGCCCTGGATTCAGGAGGACCTGAGTTCAAATCCAGCCTCAGACACTCGACACTTACTAGCTGTGTGACCCTGGGCAAGTCACTTAACCCTCATTGCCCCGCAAAAAAGGCACTAGGCTAGTCACTAGATATAAAAATGCTAAAATGAAATGTCTCTGCCCTCAAGGAGATTCTATTTTAATAGAGAGAGGGAGTGGTAGCTAGAGAAGGGAGTTTTGGTTTGAGGAGACAAAGGGAGGATGAATGGAGTCATAGGGAGGTGGGTGGTTAAATCCAATTTCAATAGCAATGGTTGCAAAAGGAAGGCAGGCGACAAGTATTTCTTAACACACCAGGCACTATGCCAAGTGCTGGTGATACAAGTATAAGCAAAAAAGGAAGACGGTTCCTGGCCTTAAGCAGCTTACCTTCTAATGGGGGGGGGGAGGGGAGGGAAGAGACAATACATAAAATGGCACTGAAAAAAGAGGAGAGGAGGAAGAGAAGGTACCTTAAGTGTCATGGTGGCAAAGTTCATAGAATCAGAAGGAGGATGTCCAGCCTCAGTTCCCAATCCTTCACACACACACACACACACACACAAATAGAAAACTGGAAGGAACTCCCCAGTGAAAGTAGGGGGCTAGAACAGAGTCCCAGGATGAGAAGGCAGCTACAGCATGGTTGCAAAGTCTATAGAAATACAGTCAGGAAGGGATGAATGAGATGGAAAGTGAGTTAGGATGATGGCACGCTTACCAGCAGGGCAGATAGCAGGTGTCCCAGGTAGATCCCTAGTGGTTTGTTTGTGCTCAGTCACCCCCCAACCAAGATGGCTCATCTCCAGGGCAAAGCGTCAAAGTCGAGTGGAATGACTGCCCACAAAAGTGGGGAAAGGTCTCTGGTCCAGTCCAGAGAGTACTGTTCTTTCATTCCTCCCTTAGTGATGCCCTATCTGACTCCCTACAGAAGCTATTCCCAACCTCTCTTTCATCCTCAAACCTCCTGCACCTCACCCCTCCCCCAGCTAAGGCTCTTGTTTCTTATTCTACTAAGAAAACTGAAACCATTCAAGATGACGTCTCTCTTCTTGCGTTATCTTTTTAAAACCCCTTGATAGTACCTTCTGCCCTTTTCTCCTTACCCCCAGTTTCTGACTGCAAGACTAGCTCTTCCACATGTATACCCGATCCCATCCCTCCTTTAATTTCCAACCTTTAGATGTCTAAAGTTTCTTTTCCTATGGCCAAGCATCCTTAGAAAAAGTCACTAGTCATACTATCTCCTCAAGCCATGGCCCTATAATTCTCCTTTCTTTCTCATCCAAATTCCTTGAAAAGCCAACTATATTTACTGCCCCCATTTCTCCTCTCACTCACTCAAGCCTGTGGAATATGTCTTGGAACCTCAATCAACTGAGATTGCTCTCTCTGGAATTACCAATGATCTCTTAGTCAACAAACCTAATGGTCTTTTCTTAGTCCTAACCCTTCTCAGTTTATCATGCATGAGGATCCTTTCTGGGTTTTGGTGAGATTATTACTTCTTGTTTCTCCTTGCTCCTTTTCAGTCTGCTTTGCTGGCTCATCATCTACATCATGCTTCCTAACTGGATATTCTTTAAGGTTCTTCTCTTTTCTCCTATACATTGTCTCAGCAACTTTATCAGCTCCCATGAGTCGAACTATCATCTCTATGCAGGTAATTGCCAGAACTATACATCTGGCCCATTTCTCCCTGGAGTTTCAGTCCCACAGAACTAGTTGCCATTGATCATTTCAAACTGGATGTTCCAGAGACTTCTCAAGCTCAATAGTTCTAAAACAGAACTCATTATCTTTCCTCTCAAACTTTACCTTCTTCCAAAGTTCTCTCTTTCTGTTGAAGGCACCACTGCCTTGCCAATCTCTCAGATGAATCCCAATATTACTTGATCTCTCTCACTTCACAGATCCAGTGAATTGCTAAGTCCTGACATTTCTACATCCACAAAGTCTCTTGCATCTGAGCTCTTCCTCCCCTGCTACAGCTTCTCAGCTCCAAATTGACCTTCCTACCTCAAATCTCTTGCCACTAAGCCCATCCTGTATCCTGCTGCTGAATAATTTTCTTTAAGCACAGATATGATCATGTGACTCCCCTCTTCAGTCAACTCCAATGATTTTCTATTGCCTCTATTATAATACACACTCCTTTGTTTAACTTTTTGGGGGGGCAGGGCAATAAGGGTTAAGTGACTTGCTCAGGGTCACACAGATAGTAAGTGTCAAGTGTCTGAGGCCGGATTTGAACTCAGGTCCTCCTGAATCCAGGGCCACTGCTTTATCCACTGTGCCACCTAGATGCCCCCTTATTTAACTTTTACATCTGTACAAGACCTTGGCCCAAAATATCTTACTAATTTCACTGGACACTACCCTTCTGCCTGCATTCTTCTATCCAGGCAAAAGTGCTGGCCTTCTCTTCCTCACACTTGACACTCCATCTCTCATCTCTGTGACTTTGCACTGATTCCACATTCCTGAAAATCCCTCCCTTGTTATACACCTGCCTCCTGGAAGCCCTCTCTTCCTTTTATGTGCAACTCAACCACCATCTTCTGCATGAAGACTTTCCTGATCCCCCCAATTGCTAGTGCCCCCTTCCAAATTAGCATGTATACAACCACTTTATAGATATTTGGGTTTGTTTTATATTTATGCTATACATATTAATATATAGAGTTGTTGTCTCCCTTGTAAGCTCCTTGAGGGTATTCTTTGTACTTGCATTGTATGAATGTCCTTTGTCCTTGTATTTCAAGAGGCTAGCACAATTCTTGGCGCATCATTGTGTGAGATTTAAAATTGGATATTAGATCATAATCGCCCCTCTGGACAAAACTTTCCTCTCTTCCTTTTCTATATTGTTGTTCACATATTATTAGTTAGCAATAGTTATTATATTCTTTTTACTGTTCCATCAAGGAAACATTCCATTTCTTGAGGAAGCAAAGGGGGGAAATGTGGTAAAAAAATATGAAAGTTTTTTAACAGTCGGTTAGGATAACTGAAAGACGCCAGTTTTTCTTTAAGGACCACCCTTTCGGGGAGGAGACCAATGGCATGAGCTACACACGCCAGTGCGCCTGCTGCGCATGTCAGACTGCCTGCTATGCACTCGACTTCCGGGGTGCGAGCTGAAAAGGCAAGGAGAGAACGGAAGTGGGGCTTTTTCCTGGTCTGTGGGTCTCCTGACTGTGCTGCACAGACGGTCTCTCTCTCTTTCCAAAGGTGGCCTTCGGTTTTTGGTGAGTTTTATACGGAATATAGACTAAGCTTAGGCTTAAGACGATTTGTATTGTGTTTCTACTTTCCTATCACCTTGTGACTACCATACAATAAAAGCTCTAACTAGAAAACCAGAAGCTTCTTCCATTTACTAGTCTGGGAGATAAATTAAGGGAAAGGTTAAAGAGGGGAGATTATGATCTAATATCCAATTTTAAATCTCACAGTTGGTACTTAGTAAAAATTTCTTGATTAACTGATTGATTTTAGGTGGGGAAAATGGGAATAGCGGTAGAGTCAATGGAAAGGTGCTTGGACTGGATACTCTGAAATCACCTGAAAAGGAAAAGGGCCTATATATACAAAACCATTTCTAGTAGCTCTTTTTGTGGTGACAAAGATTTGGAAATCAAGTGGATGTTCATCAATCAAAGAATGGCTGAACAAGTTGTGGGCATATGATCGTGATAGATTACTGTTGTGGTATAAGAAATGACAAAGAAAGTGGTTTCAGAAAAACCTGGGAAGACCTCTTTGAACAGATGCAAAGTGAAATGAGAAGAACCAGGATATCACTGTGCACAATAACAGCAATACTATGCTATACTATACTATAATGATGGTCAACTTGGCTACTTGGATCAACACAGTGATCCAAGACAATGTCAAAGGATTCATGATTTAAAAAAACAAAGCTATCCACCTCCAGGTAGAGAACTGATGAACTCTGAGAGGAAACTGAAGTATAATTTTTCTCACTGTCTTTATTTTTCTTGCTTTTAAAAATGTGGTTAATATGCAAATAGGTTTTGCATAATTTCACAAGTGTAACTGATATCATATTGGTTATATTCCCAGTTGGTGGGGCAGGGAAAGAGAGAATTTGAAATTTAAAAAGAAAAGAATATTAAAAATAACTGAGTAATATATATATATATTTTTTGCAGGGCAATGGGGGTTAAGTGACTTGCCCAGGGTCACACAGCTAGTAAGTGTCAAGTGTCTGAGGCCGGATTTGAACTCAGGTACTCCTGAATCCAGGGCAGGTGCTTTATCCACTGTGCCACCTAGCCACCCCTTAAATAATATTTTTTAATCACTTAATCCAACCTTCTTATACAGTTGAGGATGCCAGACCCCAGAAACATTAAATGACTTGTCTAAGGTGACAGAGATGGAAGAGCCAGAATTTGAACACAAGTCTTCAGATTCCAATTCTAATGATCCTGCCATTGGGCCACAGAAGGAACCCCACTGTGTCAGGTAGTAGACATTAGTTTTTAGGTGCAAGAGCTATGTTTCTGCATCCATTCCCTGAATTTGGGTATTTGAAGCTGACAGCTTATCCATTCCCCTACCCACTCTGAAAACATGGTGGGGCTGAGAATCTGTTGCCAGGTTTTTCTCACCTAAATGCATGCGGCCCATTTTGAGCCCACTTTTGCCTATACAAATATCATCTTTCCTCCTGAGAAATTCTTCCACTCGAGGGCTGTGGACCTGCTTTTTTCCTTTCTTTTTTTGCCTGGCTGATCATTGCCACCAGTCATTCCAACAACTGTTTGAGAAGGAAAGCAAACACAATGTTTCCAAACACGAAAATGCCGCCAGTACAGGCATGGGATTAGGTAATTAAGACCCTCAGCTACACATTTTCCCCATTTCTACGTACTTTATAATTTTTAAGGGGGGGGGCGGGGGTGAGAGGGAAGTGACTGGATGAAATTCAAAAGGAAATAGGGATTTAACAGGATCCAATCAGGAGTTAATTAGCTATTTATGTGACAGACAGCCTGAGAGTAACCCCTCTAATCCTTTCTTTTGTGACTTCTGTCTCGAAGAGCAGCTCAGGCCTAAGCAAAAGTCAGCCCCGCTTGCCAAGTTTCTGTGAAATGTACACAAACCTTCATCAACTTGGGATCTCTTCATGGGAATGTTCTCTGAGGTCCCCATGAGCTGGGATGGCCTGGACACCTACAACCCTTAGGCCCCAGGAGCTTTGAAAGGGGGATGACTGAGCTTTCCTGAAAAGTCACTTTGTCACTCTCTCACTCCATATCACTCCATCATCACGCTGTTTAAAAGGTGGTGTTTTTGTAGCATCAATTTTCACTCCCCTAAACCATAAGCACATCAGAGCTGCTTTTTTTGTTGTTTTTAAACGCAGATCAGGGCAGCTAGGTGGTGCAATGGATAGAGCACCAGCCCTGAATTCAGGAGAATCTGAGTTCAAATCCGGCCACAGACACTTAACACTTACTAGCTGTGTGACCCTGGGCAAGTCATTTAACCCCAATTGCCTCACCAAAAAAATCCACAGATCCTTAAAGTCTATTAAATAAATGTTTGTGGGAGATTGTCTGCTCTTTGAAGGCAGGGGTATTGAGTGTATAGCGTCCACACAGAGGTAGGCTGGTCATATATATGAATCCAATCTAATTCTTAAACATCTTTTACCAAAAAATATTTACTGAGAAAGTATAGAAAGAAAAGAAGTATGAACATTTTCCCCAACACCCAGAGCCACACCCTCCTCATCTACTACCTCTATTCTTGGGGATAATAGGCTTAAAATTGACATAGTTTCTAAAAAAAAATTTGATAGACCAAACTCACTTCTGAATGCAGCATAGCTAACAGATGAATCTCTCCCTTTTGTAGGACCCAGGGAGTTGCCTGGGGGTGGGGGTGGGGGTGGGGGCAATGATCAATTAAGTGACTTGACCAGAGTCACATAGTTAGTATGTGCCAGGATCTGACTCCAAGGCTGATCCTCCTGCACTGTCTCCATAGCATCACAGGAAGATCTGATTTAGAGTTAACCCAACCCCTTAATTTTTTTTTTGTTTATTTTGTTTTGTTTTGGGTGAGGCAATTGGGGTTAAGTGACTTGCCCAGGGTCACACAGCTAGTAAGTGTCAAGTGTCTGAGGCCAGATTTGAACTCAGGTCCTCCTAACTCCAGGGCAGGTGCTCTATCCACTGTGCCACCTAACTGCCCCTCCCTTCATTTTTGAGATGATAAAAACTGAGACTCACAGAGTTTAAGTGACAAACTTTCTTTCCCAAAATGGTATTTGGAGAGCCAAGGCTCCAAAATCACCTTTTCCTGTGAACCAGACTGTAAATATCTGCTATTATTATAATGAATAAACTAAAATAAATTAAGAACTAGTGAGTACATGTTATTTTCAAGGGATCTTGTCACAAGAATTTAAACACCCCTTTTATTTTAAGCTTTAACACAGCTAGTGTTGTTTATAATTGCCTAAAGTACATTTGAAAAGTGTTTCAAAAGAGATTGCCGTATGGAATCAGTCGTGATTACATATAGCCATCCCTCCCTCACTTTCTTCCCTTCATCCTTCTTTCCTTCTTCCCTCTCTTTCCCCTTCCCTTCCTGATTAAAATTTGGAAAGCACGTCTACAGGAAAATCCATCAGTAAAGTCATGGGACATACTAACTAAAGTGAACAAATTGACCCCATGATAAATATATCGATCAATAAAAATTATTGGGTTTTAGATTGCAAGTGGAACCATTCCAGCCATACAAGATAGCTGTCCATGAGACTTGATACTGTTAATGAAATTTTTCTCAAGAGACAGCATGATATGTTTGAAGAATACTGGGCTTATAGTCAAGAAGGGTCTGGGTTATTCCTGTCTCTTACTTCCTAGCTAAATGGCCACTGCCACAACTCTCTGTACTTTTGTTTTCTCATCTGTAAAATGGGGTAATAACATCTCCCTCATGGGAGATGTTTAACAAAATAAAAATATACATGTTTATATATATATATATGTATATATATATATATATATATGTATATATATGTGTGTGTATGTATATACACATATAATATATACATATGTGTGTGCATACACACATACATATTCTTTTTTTTTTCCTAGTGAGGCGATTGGGGTTAAGTGACTTGCCCAAGGTCACACAGCTAGTAAGTGTTAAGTGTCTGAGGCAAGATTTGAACTCAGGTCCTCCTGACTCCAGGGCAGGTGCTCTATCCACTGCGGCACCTAGCTGCCCCCACACATACATATTCTACTAGTAGAGAACTAGCAGAAGAAATCAAAACCACATGGGAACAACATGATCCTTGTCGTCCTGTCTGCTACTGGAATTGTCCCAAAGGGGTGTGTGTATATGTGTGTATAAATGTATGTGTATATAGACATAAATATATATATATATAATATATATGAATGCATGTAGATGTGTATATGTATGCATTGTATTTATGTGTAATTTTTTCAAGTTCTCTACATTTTGGGACTCTTCATTCTACAGAGTTTCTAAGTGGTGAGTATTTGATGTGAAGACTACTACTGAAAATACTGTTTTTCAATTTTTATGGGCCAATGGGATGTCAGGGTGATGGTGAGCAACAGTTGTATCTGTGATAACCCATTTCTGATTGTGTGTTGAATTCTCAGGGATATTTGTGATCTAGGGATTTATTGGTTATTAGCTGATGAAAGATAATAAGCTAGTGTTAGATAATTCCAACTTGTTTTTCATGTTTAGGTCATGTTTGGGGTTTTTAGGTATTTGGTAAGCACCAAATTTTTGCAACTTTCAATTACATGCTGCCCAAATTTATGTAATTTCCTTTCAAAATCTGTATCAGTCAATAAATCTAGGCTCGAGGGATGATTCTCTCTCTTTCTCTCTCTCTCTTTCTGTAATGTCTGGTGAAAATGACCTGTACTCTCCATCATTTGATACATCTTTGTCAACATATTATTCATCAGGTCCATGTGGATGCTGCCCATAGAAAGCCTTGGTTCTACTCTTGGATCTTAGCCATTTCATAGGCTCCACCCAGAGATAAACTATTATCAGTAACATTCAACAAGCTCATTGGTGTTTACCTACAGCCTTTACTATTGCTCTATAACATGGTGTCTTTAGGTTTCCTATGTATGTTATCCCTTTCCCTCATGTTATTTCCAAGCAGATTGCCCTTGCAATGACCAACCACCACCACCACCACCACGGATCTTTCATCTCACCCATTCTATTCAATCCTTCCCTGCAAAAATATGCCAAGTTTCCTCCATCCTCAAAAAACTCCTTCCAAAACAAAGCATTCCCTCAAATTTTTATACTATGTCTCTCCTCCCCAGAATCAATCTACCTTTCCAGCCTTATAAAACAGTTCTCTTCATGCATGACTGCCTAGCCAAAATTGTTTTCCTTCTGTTCCTCTTCCAGTCTTTGCAATGACTGACCCCATACTTAGAATAACCCCTTCTCATTCCTGTCTCTCATAATCTCTGTTTTCATTTAAAGTTAGATCCTAAATGAACTCCACAGCTGTTGGTGCCTTCTCCCAACTCACTTTGAATCGATTTTATTCATATATACATATGTACGCTTATAGATGTCTATATGCATGTATGTATGTGTAAATATAAATACACATATACATAGAGAAAGTAGTATGATGGTAAATGTTTAATTACTGACTCTTCAGGGGAAAGAAAGTATGCACAACACACTTTTATGTTTGTTCTGCTTTAACAACTTTTCCTCCATTGCTCTCCTAAGTTTAGATAATTAACAAAATAGCATTTGTCAATTACTGAAGTTCACCATGTTCTCACAAGCCAGGTCGATCTGGCTCCAGCAACTCCCCACATATCTATAACTTTATATCTATCAGCTACATTGTCTTTGTTGTTGTTCAGCCATTTCAATTGTGTCCAACTCTTTGTGACCCCATTTGGGGTTTTCTTGGCAAAGATACTGAAGTAGTTTGCCATTCCCTTCTCCAGCTTATTTGACAGATGCAGAAACTGAGGCAAGCAGGGGGTGAAGTGATTTGTCCAGGGTTACACAGAGAATAACTGTTTGAGGCCATATTTGATCCAGGCTGGGCACTCTACCCACTGTGCCACCTAGCTGCCTCTATGTTGTTTCTCCTGCAGGACCATGACATCAGGAGGTGATGTCATGACTTGCAGTGAATTGGATTTAAGTGAGGGAAGGCTGTGCAAAGTCACCAGCCTCACTCCTCCTCCAGAGCCATCTGGGTCCAGTGGCAAGATACAGATCAGGATGGCTGCAGATGGACCCAGATGCAGTGGGAGACTAGCCTTTTTGAGCTAAGGTTTTTCCTGAGTCTCAGTTTGTCTGAGGCAACACCCATTCAGTGCTTAAGGGTAGGAAAGACACATGAGGCAAAAAATGGCCTTTTTTACCTATTCAAAAATAAGTGAGGGCAGCTAGGTGGTGCAGTGGATAAAGCACTGGCCCTGGATTCGGGAGGACCTGAGTTCAAATCCAGCCTCAGACACTTGACACTTACTAGCTGTGTGACCCTGGGAAAGTCACTTAACCCTCATTGCCCCCCCCCCAAAAGTGAGCAAATAAAAAAAATAAATCTGGGAGGGGGAAGACTTTTAGGGTTTCTGGCCCAAACAGAAATGATTGTTATTTACACTCACTCTAAGCCATTAAGAGGCTAAACAATGGCTGTCACCTATACTATTGATATCTATATCTTTATATCTATAATCTGTATCATCCAAATCCATTTGTATCTTTATGCATATATTTTATCTATATTTATATCAATAGGTAGGTTTTCTACTCAAGACAGTCTATAAACACCTCAAGGATGAGAACTGTTGCCCTCTTGCCTTTGTATTCCTACCACTTAGCACAGTTCCTGGCACATACCAAGTGCTTAACCAATTCTGATACCCTGACCAGTATTCTTTTGACTACACCATGCCACAAAATGGTGAGGATGTTGGGTGATAGAAATTACTTCTTATGTGCAGATGTGCATTGATACACCTGTATTCCCTCCCCATTTTACCAATTTTGAGGCAGCTAGACAGGTTAGTGTTACAGTCTATGAAGCCAACTAGTCCCTAGGGGACTCATTCTGAACACATTTGCCACCAACTAAAGGAGCCATCCTAGGCCATTGCTACCAGCTGCCAATTCATCAGAAGAGAAACTCAGATCTCTAAAGAAATTAACCTACTTCCATGACACATTTTCTAGTTTCATGGATGCAAGTAAGTGGCCAATAGAGTTATATTCATCACAAAATGGTTTTTGAAAGATACCAATGAGTTGCTGAAAATTCATATCAATATGATAATCTCTTAGTGATGCCATATGATTGGGAATCGATGTGAGAAAGCTTTAGTCTGGAATCTTCTTGCTGTCAGATAATTCATCCTGGAGAGAAGCCTGAGAAACATGACTCATTTATAAAGTCCATCTTCAGTAGTTTTCCTACATGAGTCTGTAGAATAAAATGCCAATTTCTTGCCCTGGCTTTGTGACCCTCTCAGTCTGGCTCCAGGCTTGCTTTCCAGAACAATTTTATATTCATCTCCTTCATGTTCTCGACAATGCAGCTGAATGATTCCACTCACTATTCCCCAAACTCACCATTCCATCTCCCTCCACCATGTTTTTGCTCAGGTTGGCCCACATGCCTGGAATGCATTCCTTCATCTTCCAATTCTTAAAATCTTCAGTTTCCCTCACAGCTCAGCTCATGTGCCAGCTCTTAGACAAGTCTTCCCTAATTTCCATAACTACCAATATGCTGTCCCTCTCCAAATTTCCTTGGACTTATATTAACATATTATTAGTTAGCATAGATTATTATATTCTGTTATTTTTGACTGTTCCATCAAGGAAACATTCTGTTTCTTGAGGAAGCAAAGGGGGAAATGTGGTAAAAAGTGAAAGTTTTTAACAGTCGGTTAGGATAACTGAAAGACGCCAGTTTTTGAAGAACCACCCTTTTGGGGAGGTGACCGTGACAAACCGCTAGTGTGTCTGCTAAACACTCCACTTCTAGGGTGCAAGCTTAAAGGCAAGGAGAGAACGGAAGTGATGTCTTTTTCTCTCCTCGCCCGCTAGCTTGCTCTGCACACACAGACGCTGACTGAGGTTTGACAGTGTGGTCCTTGGTGATCGGCCTGGTCCTCCGTAACAGCACGTGCTTGACGCAGTTCTCAGCCTCAGAGGTGGTTTTGGAATTTGGTGCGTTCTATAAGGAATATAGACTAAGCTTAGATCTAAGACTATTTATTTATATTTTCTACTTTCCTATTCCTGTAATCAACATCACCTTGTTTTGTTGGCTAATTAATTCCCAAACAATAAAAGCTCAGAGGCTTCTTTCACTTACTGGTCTGGGAGATATATAAGGGAAAGGTTAAAGGGGAGTTTAATGCTCTTGTATCCAATTTTAAATCTCACACTATGAAAATTTTGTCAGTCCCCCAGTAGACTATAAGCTCCCTGGGGGTAGGGGATATTTTTAATTTTGTATTTTATTTCCAGCACCTAGCAAAGTGCCTTGCACATCAAAGTTTAATAAATGCTTGGTGGATTGGATTGTCTCTATTACATGCAGTGCTTATGCATATGTTGGGCTATGTTACATACCAATCTGTCCCATGGAATGATGGGAAGAACACACAGACTCTGGGGTCAGAGGATCTGGGTTCAAATTTTAACTTTAATGTTTGCTATACATGTAGACTTTGGGAAGCCATGTAACCGTTCTGCACTTCAGTCTCCTCATCTGATGAGGAAATAAAGTGGTTGGATTAGATGCTCTCTGAGGTCCTTTCTAGTTTTATATATATGCTCTTGTGATGCTTAGTAAGGGGTTGTTGATTGAATTGAATACCACCGCTTAATAAAAAACAAGGTGAAAGGGACCATTGTCATCTTTTCCAGATCCTTCACAATATTATTGATTGTAATGGTATCCCTGTTCAATCTTCACCTTTCCAAGCTATTTAGCTCTTCTTATAGAGTATTCATTCATTCATTCATTCACTCATTCATTCATTCATGCTTTCAGTCAATACATAGTGATAAAATGCCTACTGCATGCTAGCTGAGAGACAATATAACACAGTACATAGAGAGGGATAGCTTTAGGTTCAGAAAGACTTGAACTCAAGTCTTGTCTCTGACATTTATTCACTATGGGGTCACAGAAAAGTGACAACCTCCCAGTGCCCTGACACAACTCTTTAAGACTCTAAGTTATATATATGACTACTGATGGGCACCATGTTTATTCCTATGAAAATGCAGTCAGTCTCCCAGTTCAAATCTTGCCTCCGACACTTACTGCCAAGCACCTGGCCAAGTCATTTCCTTCTGTGTATCTCAGGCAACTGTCAAGAAATCATGAACTCTGCCATTGACAGGTTGTAAAGGTGGTCCCCCAGACCAAGGAAATCAAAACTCTTTCTTTTGTTTTGACATATTTAAAAGGTTCTGTGCTCTGTAATGGGAAGGCAGAGATTTAAAACATTCTACTAGGGGTGCATTGAGAAGCATTATGTGAGGTAGGGAGTGGTGGCGCTAAGGAATGTTCTCAATTTCATGCCCTGTTGTTGTTTGTCCTTCATGTTATTTTATTTTATTTTTGTGGGGCAATGAGGTGTCCTTCACTTTAGAAGAGAATAGGGTCATGTCTTGACTTGCGTGTGAATTAGATTTAAGTGAGGTAGAGTTGTGCAAAGTCATCAGTCTTATTCTCTCTTTCAGAATCATCAGTCCAGTGGAAAGACAAGTCAGGATAACTGGTGATGGCCTGGGATGCAGTAGATGAGCTTGGTGTCTTTGATGTCTTACCACGTTCTAAGTGCCCCACAGTGCCTACTTTAGCTGCCTTCATGGCTGTTGGAACAAATTGTACTCATCCACCCATTCTACCTCGGGAAGTCTTTAATGCTTGGGGTAGACATCCCCCCTAACTCACCAACAGGTTTGAGGCCCATTGGTTACCCTCAGTCTGGTATGACCCATCTAACAAGATGGTTTTATAGGGGTATGGCCGTTGTGCATGCTATAGCTTCTTGTGACCACAGGTGGGAGTTGGGTGGCAAGTGGACACCAAAGGTGGATGAGCAGCCCTGAAAAGGGCTTGCCAAGTTGGCCAAGCCCCAGAGGTGCCTGTCCTCCCTGAACATCCCATATACCCCACTTCATGCCCTGGTTAATGAGGGGGGAGATAGAGAAGTGCTGGATGCCATCTTGGCCTTTTCCAATTCAGGCTGGCAAGGCAGTCTCCTTCCCTCCCCTTCCAGCCCATGCTGGCTCCCCCTTTCTTCTTGCCTCCCCAAATTTCCTTCAAGTGCCAACTCAGACCCTAACCTCATGAAGCCTCCTTCACATTTGTTTCTCCTCTCTTCCCCACAGCTCGTACTATATCCCTCCTCTGAACACTTGACTTGCCTTCTTGGGAGCTTTCCAGTCTCATTTTCCTGCTCCATAAATTTGCACAGAGGATTCTGAGTTTCTCCCAGGACAGTGTGCATAATAGATGTTTAATAAATGTTTGTTTGAGTTGAATTGAGCTACAACTTGTGGGAGGATGAGGATAAGACAATTGTTTGCTTTTTTTCATTCCTAAAAATCATCTGCCTCCACACCATTTCACAAGCTGTCCCTCCTGCCCAAAAAGCCTTCCTCCTCCTCACTTCTTCTTCTTCTTTTTTTTGCGGGGCCATGGGGGTTAAGTGACTTGCCCAGTCACACAGCTAGTAAGTGTCAAGTGTCTGAGTCCAGATTTGAACTCAGGTCCTCCTGAATCCAGGGCCACTGCTTTATCCACTGTGCCACCTAGCTGCCCCATTCCTCCTCACTTCTGCCTCTTAGAAACCATACCTTCATTCAGATTTCAGGTCTTGTGTTACCTGGTATGGGCAGCCTTTCCTCATCTCCCTAAATATTAGTGCTTTCTCTTTCCTTAAATGAGCAAGTTATACATAACAGATTTGCAGTCTCATGTGTAATAATCTGTTTATCATACTAAACATTATTAATAATTAATTATAATTAAGGTACACAGTATATTCTTATTCACATTCATAATTCTTAATTAATAGCCAATAGTAATTATTATATGTTATAGAAATGCTTGTTTCATTTCATACGTAAAAATAAATAAATGTGGAAATATATGCATAGATATTGTTATACATACATATAGAAATAGACATGAATATATGTATACATATACATATAAACATGTGTCTATATATACTATAGTAATGGAAATTTAGCCTGGAAAAAATCATTAACGACTAGACCTATTTAAAACTTATCCGTTTATATATCATATCTCAACAGAATAGCAGGTCCCTGTTGGTGAGAGCCCTTTCATTCTTATTTCCCTGGAGCCTCTTCCAGGGCTTATCACATGGTAGGCACTCCAAAAATGCTTATTAACTAAAGGAATAAAACTGGAAAGAAGTTAGAAGTTATAAGAGCTGGAGGAGAAGAAGGAAAGGTGAGTGGAAGCTGCCGGCAAGAAAATGTAGGCTTGATAAGGACAAACTTCCAAAAAATGAAATCGATCCAGAGCTGGCATGTTTTTGTGGCATATCACCTACTCTCATTCCCAAACATAAGCCCTGTGGAGGCAGAATTGGTTTTTAGTTTTGTCTTTGCACACAGTAGGTGAATAATAAATGCCTTTTGGATTGCATTCTTGATCATAAGGATGGCTAGTATTTTTATATAGCACCTACTATGTGCAAGGAACCGTGCCAAGTTTTTACATTATCTTATATTTGATCCTCACAATAACCCTGGGAGTTAAGTACTGTGATTAGCCCCATTTTACAGTTAAGGAAACTGAGGCAGACAGAGTTTAAATGATATTGGAATAGGAACTAGACCGGAGGGGTTTTTTTTGGGGGGGGGGCAGGGCAATGAGGGTTAAGTGACTTGCCCAGGGTACACAGCTAGTAAGTATCAAGCATCTGAGGCCAAATTTGAACTCAGGTTCTCCTGAATCCAGGGTCAGTGCTTTATTCACTGCGCCACCTAGCTGTCTCCCCAAGACCAGAGATTTTCTTGATATAGAGAATTCTCCAATGAGGTCAATCCCTCTGCTAATGCAGGTCAGCATTTTTCTCTACAACTCACAGTCTTAGAGAGATGCCAAGAGAGGTTAAGGACCTTCCCAAAGTCCTATAGACAGTATGTGCCAGAGAAGAGGTAATGGGTCTTGCTGACTTCAAGGCCGTTCCCTATTTGCTACAATACACTGCCTCTTATGCATTGTTATCTTTGCTCCTGATGCCCAATCTTTTGTTGGACTTTTTAACCTCAGCAGCCCCTCTGGATGAAAGATGTCTTCCCAGGGTAGCCAACAATGCCTCCTAGTTCCTTTATCAGGATCAGAATCAATACCTTGGGACCTCTGATGAATCCTCTAACCTGAAGCTCACTCATATTAGGACTAACATCAGTGATGCATGGCTCCCTGAAAGCATGTGCTTCAGAAGCAATCTGGAATCTTATGGCTAATTTTCTCTGGTATTAAAAAAAATCTCATTATTAAAAATGGAAGGGGAAGTGCTCCTGCTGTATGAAGTGATGCTATTTAATACAATTTGATGATAATTGATATTATTTATTTAGTGCCTACTATATTCCAGGCACTGTGCTAAATGCTTTATTCGATCCTCACAACAATGCTGAAAGATTGGTGCTTTTATCATCCCCATACAGTTGAGGAAACTAAGATAGACAAAGGCAAAGTGACTTTTCCAGGGTCACACAGCTAGTAAGTGTGTGAAGCTAGGTTTGAAGTCTAGCATTCCTGGCTCCCGGCCCTGGGCTCTAAGCACCTCACCACCTAGTTATACACCGATAACTTAAACACAATCTTATCCTCAGACTTTGTCAACCTTTCCTGCCTGAATGAGGTTCGAGCCCGACAATCTCCTCCTTCCAATCTCTGTAAAAGCTTTTCCTTCAGCTTCAAAGTCTCCTACTTCACAGCGAAATTTCATTATGTCCCAGCTGAGTTCTGTTTAACGGAATTAAATTTCACCCTTTCTAATTATCTTTTGGAGCAGACAATCTTTATAGAATAATTAGTAATAGAAGAACATAGGGGATCATTGTCTTTATTATGGAAAAGAAATTCTAGCCGCTGCTCTAAATCTTTAAAAAAAAAACAACACAAAAAAAGAAGATCTCACAAAATATAAACTGCACCGGCCCCTTCCCCTGAAATTACGGAACATTTAACTTCTGTCAACAGGCCTGGCCAACAATGGGAAGTGAGGCCCCAGTACGCTTTAAATTATTTTTTATGAAACAGCTTTCAGGGTCCCATTCGAATGACTTTACTGACTTTCATCTTCAAGATTAACCTTCCTATGATTGCCTTTTAATTACATAGACTTTTCTTTAAGCTCTATGTTTTGTTTTGTTTTTCCTTTGCCTTTTGGTCTCTGTTTACCTTCCTGGGCATATTCCCTAACCTTCCCTAACCTGTCTCACCTAAGTTCAGTAAGAGAAATAGTCATAAATATCTCACAAGGTGGAAAAGAAAAAAACACACCAAACAACCACATGGCTATTCCCCAAACAAAAAAACCATATCGAGTCTCCTGGAAATCATTCTACTCACCAATCTGAAAAACAGTCCCATCAGGAGGCAACTCCCTAAAACTTTGTTCAAAGAAAATGTTTTAAGCCTTAAGGCATTGGTTTTTCCTGATTAAAAAAAAAGTTTCCTTCCACAGGGGAAAAAATGGAAATGATTTGTAAAAAGACGCTTTTCCCCCCTAAACACTCAGTCAATTACAACTTACCTTAAAAAAAAAGGAAACTATAGTTGAAAAAACGAGTGGTGTCCTTCTTGGACTAGGAGGCTTTCTAGTTTAATTTGTTGAGAATTTAAAATTACAGTAATTGTCCTCCAAGAACTGACATTATTTGACACCAGCACAACAGAGGAGGGGAAATGAGTGACAAACACACAAAAGACTTTTGTTATCTTTGTTTGTCTGCCTGAATAAATCCCAACAAGGATTTCAAAGATTTAAATTTATAGCATACTTAATCGTCATTAGATGGCCGATCCCAGTGACTTGCAATCCCATTTCACTGATACTCTCCACTTTGGGGTATCCCATCTTTAACACATTGTTTGTCTCCACCATTGACCACCATCTTGATAATATATGTACAATTACATATATTATGTCTCTAGAGCCCCTTCTTCTCCTCTCTGCTTGTTCTTTGTGTGAGGGGATGTGTGTCTGCATGTATACATAGGTAATCCAGTCTCTTGAACTGGCTGGTAATTGGTGAGTGTCTGGTTGAAAGGTTGCTGTCTAGATAACTAGATGTGTTTAAGAAATGGGTACACACCCACACCCGTAGGCAATTGGAAGGTACTGTAGTTCATTAGAAAGAATATTGCATTTGGAATCAGAGAACCTGGGTTTAAATGTCAATATATATTAGGAAATAAATGTGCTGGGTTTTGAGTCAGAGGACCTGCATTTGAATGTTGATTCTTTCATACTTTCATACTTTCTACGCATTGTGTGACCTTGGACTAGTCTTCACCTTCTTATAAAATGTTATAAATTAATAATAAATTATTATGAATTATTTCACCACTTTGGACCCCAGTTTCCTCAATCTGTAAAATGTGGCAGTTGGACCACTTGGCCTCTGAGGTTCTTTCTAGTTCTAGATCCCTAAACCATATGGAAATCATAAGTTTCAGAAGCTGAAATGTGAACTCAGGCCTTTCTGATAAGTGCAGCACTCTCCACACTATAGAGTGTTGCCTGTCCCAGAGGATAATTATGATCAATAAAAATTAATTCATCCTGATCTATTAATGGACAAACATTTTAAAAGTTATTCTTGGGGATAAAATTATATTTTCTGATGAAAATAAATTGATTGCTAATCAAAGAAAAGGGAAACAATTAAGAGGAAAATAAATCAGGCGTGGTGGTTTGTCCTTTGTCCTACTATAAAGCTAAGATCTTAGCTTTGAGATGAAGTTTTATAAATGCCGAGCCCTGTGCATAAATGGGGCACTGTTCAGACTTGAAGGTAAGGAGGCCACAGCTTCCAGATTAGACCCCAATGTGAGGAAATGTCCAAGCAGCCAAACAAAGAGAGCCCGGGAGCGGCAAAGCCGTGGACAAGCAGAAAGCTTTTCAGGTTTCTCAGAGGTCAGAGGGCTTAGGTCACAGAGGGAGGGGAAAGTGGTGAAGCCACAGGGAGAGTGAGGGGTTAATCAAAGGTTTATAGGGTGAGAGGCTTTCATTGGACCCAGCCTTTAGAAGCATCTCACACAATCCTCTCACTTTATGCTTGAGTGAGCAGAGACCCAGAGATGTTAAGACTTGCCCAAGGTCACCCAGGTAGATAGAACCAGGGGCAGGTTTTGAACCCAGGTCCTCAGGTTCCAAATCTAAGGCTTCCTCCTCTCCATCATGCTGCTGTGGACTTGCTTGAAGCATAGACTCACAAGCTGGCAGGAACCTCAGAAGCCACCCAGACTGACCCCCTTCATTTTACAAATGGGGAAACTGAGTCCAGGGGAAGTGTGACTTGTGCAAGGTCACACAAGTTGTAAACATAACAGGTGGGAATCCGGAACCAGTCCTCTTTCCATTGCCCTTTATCAAATTTCATTACCTAAAAGGATTTGGAAGATTTAAGCTGATTTCTTGAGCAGGAAACCAGCTCAGTTGTTTGGGCTGCCAAAGTCATTCTGTAGAGACATGATTTTTTTCTCTCCTTCTAGCCTATTGAGAAAAGGGTTGTTCTGCCCTCCCTCACCTCCACCTCAAGGCCTGTGTTCCTGCAGCTGCAACCCAGCTGCAATTCCTTCTAATTGCTTGGTTAACCAACAGAAAATGGGCTCCGTTCCTGTGGCCCAAGGAGAGAGTCCCCAGCCCTCCACCTGGGGCAGGTGAAACAAAGCATTATCTTAGACAGCTGCACCTTCACATCTGGCTTCGGGGCTCCTGCTTCTCTCTGCCACACCTTCCTCCCTCCCCAGGCTGGGAAGCTGAGCCTCGTGCCCCAACCCCATGTCAGAGGGGATAAGCTTCAAGGGGCTCTGCAGCTTTGAAAATGGAAAGGTCTCTCAAGTCTACAGGGAACAGCCAGAATAGTAATAACTGAGTTTTATGTGGCCAGTTTTACAAGTTGTAGTGTACTGTTCTTACTCATTTCATTGGAACTTGACAACAAACCTGTAAGGTTATCATTTTAATAATTCATCTACTACTACTATTTCTACTACTACCGCTGCAGTAACTACTATTACTACTACTGGTAGTACTACAACTACTACAACAACTAGTATTACTATGATCATAAAAACTACTCCTATAGCTAATACTACTACAACTACAACAACTAGTACTACTATGATTGCAAAAACTACTACTACAGCTACCACAACAACTACAACTACTAGTACTACCATTACAACTACTACTGCAAAACAACTACTACAACTAATAGTACTACTACTATTATCACTATTATATCAACTGCTACTGCAACCAGTGCTAATATCATCACTACGAGTACTACTACTATAATGAGTAACTACTGCTACTACTACCACCACCACCAAAACTACTACTACTATTTCTACCATTACAACAGCAATAACAACTACTACTATAACCAGTACTAACATCACCACTTTAGCAACTACTACTACTATAATAAATAACTACTACTACAACTGACTACAACTAGTGCTATTATAACTACAAAAACTACTACTACAACTATAATTAGTAGTGCAACTACTACTACTATAACTACAGCTAGTACTACTGACACCACTAAAACAATAACAACAATTGCCACTACTACTACCACTACAACTACTATACAAGAAGTACTGCCACCACTACTACAAGTACTACTACAATAACAACAACAATTCCTCCTCCTATTATTACTACTACCAAGTAATAATAACCATCACTGATGTAAGGACAAAATCAGTGACTCATTGATAGCAGAATCCCTGGGATGAGTCCCTCTCTGCCTGGGTAAGTTGGAAACTTCCCTGAAATGTCGAGTTTCTGACAGGCAACAAACACATTGACTGCCAAGAGGTCAAAAAGCTTTCCACTGGGTGGTTGTCCAACCAGTACGTGCCCAAGGCAGAACTTGAACTCAGGTCTCCCTGCCTCTGAGCTCAGCTCTATCCCCCACTCAAACTGCTTCTCAATAGATGTTTCTCTAGCACATTGGTTCACAAAAGGATTTCCTTGAATTGATCTCATTTGAACTTCCTGGTAATTTGAGCATCATTACACAAAATTTTTTAAAGTGTGGCACAGTGGGAAGAGTCCTGGATTTGGAATCATGGTGTCTGGGTTTGAATCCTAACTCTATCATTTAATACCTATGTGACACTGGGTAAGTCATTTCCCTTCTCTAGGATACAGCTTCCCTATCAGTCAAATAAAGGGGCTAGAGTAGATGATTCCCTCTATAAGGTCCCCTCCAGCTTTAAATTTATGATCCCATCAACCCCATTTTACAGATGTGTTAACTCATCAAGAGAGGTAGAAGACCAGGATCATACAACTAATAATTGCCCAAAGCAGGCTTTGAACCCAGCTCTCCAAATGATGTCAACCTTGCCCTCTGTCATGCCATGCTTCAGCCTCCCATCATTTGTGCTCATCATGGTTGCTACAGCAGGTTTTCTTGGAAGGCTGCACTCACAGTTTGGGGCTCCTTTCCCCAATTTCCTGGCTCTTCACTTGGGGTCAGGAAGCAGGCTTCCTGGAGGGTCTGCCAAGCCATCCTTCATAACCAGCCCCACCCCCAGCTGCAAAAATGAATTGGGACAGGACAGGGAGATCCTAATTGATCTGAGCCATTTCTGCTACTCTGGTTGTCTAATCTCCAGCCCACACTAATGACAAGCAGAGAGGCGACCTTCTTTACCTCGCAGGCAGAAAGAATAGTCAAGAGCCCTGGTGCCTTGCCATCAATGTCGCTGGGTGTTATTGGGCCGATAGGATCAGTCAACTTCCTAAAGTATGCAGCATGAATTGGTGTGCTGTTTTTTTTTCCCCAAAGAGTTGTTTAGAACAACAAGGGAAGCAAATGTTCATAGTCTTAGAAGGAGGGAACCCTCAACAAGGGATTACTCTCTTGTTGATTCCCTTCTGACAGCAGAGGAGAATGTGTTTTGAGCATGCTCCCCCCTCCCTCTTTCAATATTTGTTTGAGCTGCCCTGGTCAGAGAATTGTTGGGGGGGGGAGGTGAAGAGGAGGAGGGGAGTGAGGGCCAGGCAAGTGGGTCTCAGGACTGATGGGGCCACCTGAGGAATAATAAACAGATCAGTTACATATCAAACTTGCAGGGCCTTAATTACATGCTTTCTATGAGTCATTGTCTGAAATGAACCAACGCAGAAAAGCAAAGAGAACTGTGAATTTGGCTGTTAGGGGGCAAAAGGGGGTCTGGGTGGGCACATCTTCCCACATCCTTGGAGGGAGGTGTGTTGGGCTGAGTTTGACCCATCAGCAGCTTCACTCTGGGAGAATGGGGGCTTTCTTTCCCTTTCTTTTTTGGACAGTGTCTGTGACTTCATCAGCGTGCAAAACTCCCAGTGTGGAAATTTCTGTCAATGACACACAGCTGTCCATAACTTAGCATCTTAGAGAGTTGCCCAGTGCATTACACAGCTAGATAATTTGCCCATGGTCAGATATCTAGTGTGTATGTCTTGAATCCAAGATTAATTCCAAGGCTGGCCTTCTATCTTTATGTCTATTATTTTTCCCATTTTGTAGATGAAGAAATAGTGTCAGAGAAGTGCCTTATGTGTATTAAGTATCAGGGAAAGTATTTGAACCCAGATATTTCAGGGTCAGTTCAGACTTCACCCTGTAACTTCCCAACTCAATAAATCCCACAATGCCACACTGCTCCTATCTTTATTATTATTATTGTGAACCTAGTGATCATCTCTTTCCTCTACTTGATTTGATGATCTGATTCCAGGGTGCTTTCCATCACAACTCTTTCTTAGGAGAAAACAGATTGAAAACACATCCTATTGAATTTTGTTTACTCGTTTCTTTTCACTGAATTCCAGAATCTCAGAGCTGGTCATCTGGACTCACTAGGACCTAGAAAAGCAAGTTCTTTCACCATTCCCAGTATTCATCAAGCCTTGAAAATCTCTGATGATTCGTGGTTGTTATGACCAACAATCTATCTCAGAAGAGTTTCGTTCATTGCACCTTCCTGATTATAATCATTTTTGTTCATAAAACAATATTTAGAAAAGCTATCCCTAGTGATTTGAGACTCATGGACAAGCATTTGCTTTGTATAATCCTGGAGAAGCACAGCATGCCAAGCCTTTTCCAAATGTGACATGTTTAGGAGGAATCTCATCTTGTAATAACTTCAGTTAAAAGCATAATTAAGAGTTAAATGCTCCCTTTGAAGAAATGCTTTACTTAGGAAAAAAAATCTATAACCACAAGTTTACTTGGCATCTCCCACGGCTATCACTGATGTCTCGAGTTCCTGCTTGGTTTCTTTCTTTAAATACTTACACAATATCACCTGCTGTTGGGAATATTTTATGGTCAAGCTGAATTTCATCAAATTTTCTTAGAGCATTTTTTTTTGGTGGGGAGAACAAGAAAACATGGGCAAATTGAATATTCGTTACAGGTATTCCCAAGTGTGGCCTTCAAAATAGAATGAATATTTTCTTATTTCTTTTATTTTGGGGAAAAAAGCTGGAGTAGATAACAGAAATCTCTTAACCTTCCAATAGCCAGTCCTCTTCTCTTCTAGCATTGCCTGATTTGTTTCCTGTTTGTGGTTATTTTTATGAGTAGAGGCTCCCCGGGGCTCTGTTAAGACCCTAGGATCAGCTCCAAGTATAGGGGATACCAGCTTCCTACTTCCCAGTGTAGGTCACAACAATAACACTGAACATAATACAGAATGTTCTTACCAAGTGGGATGTGTACCATTACCAATAGATTGGCATTCAGATAGGGCTTTAATGTCCTCAAAGTGGTTTATATGCATTTATTGTTGGAATCTCATAGCATCCCCTGGGAGGGGAGGTACTGCAACTTTTTTTTTTTCAGATTTAGACACTCACTTATAGATGAGTAAACTAAGACTTGTGGATGGAAAGTGACTTGTCCATGATCACACAACTAATAAAAGGCTAGGTAAAATGTTATTTAGCAAAGACTCCAAACTTCAGAAAAAAAATAAAGGTCATATGCTAATCAGGTGACTGATGAACTGAAAGAGTACACAAATAATATGATACTAACATTTTTTCTAGGATAGAAAGCAATGTGCTTTGGCATGTTGGCTCATGTAGACATCTACTAAGTGAATTGCCACAAATTATTTTCCCGACCTGACCCTCAATCTTCCTAATTTCTAAAATGGAGATAACAATACTTGCACTGGGTGTCTTTTATGTTGTTGAAAGAAAAGAACTTGACAAACTTTAAAACACTAGAGGAATGGGAGTTGTAAAGTGATTGAGGGAAATGAACTAGTCTATATGTTCTTTGTCTCACTGGACTTCTACTTAGTCCTTCGCCTTCTGTTTTTCTTTCCCTTCTTTTTCTTCTTCCTCTTCCTGTTTTTCTTCCCCTTCCCCTTCTTTCTCCTCTTCCTGTTTTTATTTTCCTTCTTCTCCCTTCTTTTATCTCTTCCTCTTATTTCTCTTCTCCTTCTTCCCTCTCTTCCTGTTTTCTTCCTCCTCCTCCTCCTCCTCCTCTTCCTCCTCCTTTTCCTCCTCCTCCTCCTCCTCCTTCTCCATAAGACTATTCTAACTTCTACATACAGCAGCCACCCAAAGCCTCATGGCTCTCCAGAGAGTAACTGGCATGCTTGATGCATGATGTCTGATTGAGCTCTGACTGTGGATCTCTTCTTGTGCTTCCATCTAACACAGCAGATCCTTCTAGAAGTTTGAGTGCTGAATGTTTGGGGTGGGCCATTGAAATGGGATGCCTTTTGCTGAGTGCTCACAAATATTTCCAGGCCCGGCTCCCTTGTCCCTTCAGGCTGGGGCTACGTGAGGATACATTTCCCATCTGGTTCACTGATCAGGAAAGAACACCTGTTCTCTTTCTAGGGCATCTATACTGACAAAGGCCTTCTGGCACTGAACCGAAGAAAACTACTCTCCTCTTCACACCAAGTTTTTCTTTCCCATTAAGCCAAGCCAGGGATAGGGATGATGTGGCCTGCCATGGTCTAAAGGAATAACTCATTCAAACAACCCCAATAAACTCCCATTAAAAATGTCTTTCCTGAAGCAGTCGAGACTTCTGAACAGGGATGCCGCCCAAGTCTGTCATCAGGCCAAGCAGTTTGCTAGTAAAATTCCTCGTGAGCAGGATTTTTTTTTTTAATGATCTTACTTTCCTTTTGTCTGCCTACAAGGCATTTCTACAACTTAAACGGCCTTTAGTTGCTTTTACTGTTTTTATCAGATTGGCACAGGTAGGCTTTTGAAAAAAAAAAAAAAACTAACAATGAGCAAGAAAACTTAGCCACCGGCTCTTGGGGAAAGGTATTAATAAATCATCGGCAGCCAATGGGCTGGAAAATAATTGGTTGGATCATAGAAGGGCTAAACAATCTTGAATTTGCAGATACAGTTCCTAGCAGGTGTTTGAGGAAAAATTCACACTGTTTTGACTACCAATAACCCTTGAGCTCACTTCAAGGCCCATAAAGAAATCCTTCAGCACTCTATATATTTTGAGCCAGACAAAGTTCTATCCTTTAATGTAACGGATATGGTCTAGCTGACGAGGGGCAGAAGAAACATAAATCCACCCTCTCCCCTTCTGTCCATTCTAGGTTAATTCTTCCCTCTCCTCACTTGTCATTTCTTCATTTTTAGGCCCCTACCACACAGACCAGCTCAGCAGCTCGAAGGCCCACATAAAAACATATTAAACAGAGTCGGCCGCAGGGAGATTTGGTCCCAAATAAGAAGCTTTAATTAATTTTAAATGGTGCTTTTCAGAGTGTCAAAAGCTCAGTCCAGTGAAGTGGAAAAGGAGGTTGGAATGGCCACAGCCTGGCAACCCAGCTAATCTGGGCACTCCTGAGCGAGTTCGTTTGGGAGGCTGACATCAGTGCATCGGTATGTGGAGGTGGAGCTCATGGGGACAAGCAAAATAGCAACGGGAGACTGGGCAACCCTCAGGAGCCCAGAGAGGCCTGGGAGTCCAGCTGTATTAAGGGCCATTGGAGTTTCCCTGTTATTTGTCTACTGGGGAGGATTAGGACTTCCGCTGGGCTCTGCTCATCCTCACTGAGAATTTCAATTCGGGTACAGGCACCAGCAGGAACATCGAGGTTCATTAGAAAGGTTCCCCCAAGAGATCCAGGTTGAGTCTTCAGAGCCTTTCGATGCACCAAAAGAAGGAAATGGATGGGTTTATGATTCTTCTGGAGGTCAACGTTGGGTGGTGGGTTTTTACTTTGTTGGTTTTACTTTGTTGGATTTTTCTTCTAAAAGCTTAGTTTTTTACATACCAAGAAAAAAATATTCTTCCAATGTTTGCTTGTGTAGGTGGGCATCATTTTAGAACTATCTGGACTATGTTAAATAAAAAGATATATATATATATATATATATATATATATATATATATATATATATATATATGCTTGTGAACTCATTTTAAAAAAAATTCCAGCTCAGTCACCGTGAGGTCTCAGTGCCTAAGCAAAAACCACCATTTTGTACTTTCCTAGTCCAGAAACTGAAGTTACACAACATCATAATTTTGGAACTGGAAGAAGACTTAGAGATTGTCTTATATGAGCATGGCATTTTACAAATAAAGGTAAACTAGCCCAGGGTATCATTGAATGTTGAAACTAGAAGGGACTTTAGAGATCATCTTTTTTAGAAACAATTCCTTTTACAGATTAAAAAAAGCAAGGGAAAAAGAGCAAAAACCTCAAACCCAGAAAAACAGAGCTCTTCCTTAGAACTGGAAGGAACCTTGGAGACCATCTACCTATCAGAGGGCACCTATGTCAGAACCATATCAATGCCTCATTTGATAGATGAGGAAACAAAGATGTGAAAAGGGGAAGCCCAATGTTACATTGTGAGGCACCTGGGCTCTAGTCTATTAAACCAGGTGCCCTGTTCCCCATGATCCCACACTGCCTCTCAATTCAAGCATCATACTAATATATTATTATACACAAATGCAATATGTCTCAGTATTTCTTAATCTGAACTTTTTCCACTGTTAGCTATTCTTTAAGACATAGGATGTGAGCATGCTTTACATCTATGGTAATATAAAGTATGATTATATAGGCAATGTGGCAAAGCAAGTCAATCAAAGGGCTTGCCTAGAAATCAGAAAGACCTGGGTTCAAATTCTACCCCATACACATACTAGTTGTGTCATCCTTTTTTTTTTTTTTTTTTTGCAGGGCAATGGGGGTTAAGTGACTTGCCCAGGGTCACACAGCTAGTAAGTATCAAGTGTCTGAGGCCGGATTTGAATTCAGGTACTCCTGAATCCAGGGCTGGTGCTTAATCCACTGCGCCACCTAGCCGCCCCTAGTTGTATCATCCTTGACAAGTCATTTAACTTCTCAATAATCTAGACAATTCTCTAAGACTAAAAGTTAGAGACAAGCTGCTAATCTGCGTCAGTGAGGGAAATTTCCATGCCAGGAGTTACCCATACAGATGAAATCAAAGGACCAGATTAAAGCAAATCAGAATAAAAACCCCCTTTAAAAGGCAAAAACAAAGCATGATTAGTTCTCAGTAGCTTTTATTGCACCTATATGAGTCAAAAACAATGTGGCATATATTTCCCCTTTTGCTCTTTATTCCTCTTTATTTCTTCATTCAACTAACATTTACAGAATACCTACTATGTGCAAAGCTTGTATCTGTGATTTAGTCATGGAAAGAAAATCTAATTACACATTGATTGCAAGTTTCTGAAATTACCAGACAGCTCATAAAGAGGAGCTTTTCTTATATCCTGCCTTTCTTTCCTAGGCTTTCACACTTATGCAAATGTTTCCATACACTCACGCATCTGCATCCAGCAAAGAGTCCAAACAGGTTTCCTATATTGGAATTTCTTGGTACCAGGTTAAAATTATTTCAAGGAGATTTTTCCTTATAGTGTCCTTGAATTGTCATTCATAGTCCCAGGCCAAATCAAGAGAAAAGGGTGGGAGTGGCTGCAGTTCTCCTTTATTTGATTATTTTGAAAAATCAATCAATCAGCAAGCATATATTAAGTGTCTGTTATGTGCCAAGCACAAGATAGGCTAAATGCTGGGGATACAAGTACAAGGAGTGCAGCAAACCCTATTTGCAGAGAGCTTGCATTCTTGGGGATTGGAGGGGGGTGGTCTGGAAAAACAAGAACATATAACAAGAAATCCAGCAGAAATTGAAAGTTAATGAGTAAGAAGTAGTTTAATATAAGGTAGTTCAGAAATTGGGGGGGCACTTCTAATGGGGCAAATTTTTCAAAAGGGCCTGGATATTACATATTTAGCATGACTTCTGAAGACTTATGACCCAGGAGGTAAAAATATTCAAAGACTCCAGTTAGTTCATACAAATTGGGGATTTCATACAATTCAATTCCTATAAAATCTTTTTGTTAAGGCAACCAAGGGCAGACCCCCTAAAAGGGTGGGTGGCACATATGAAAAAAGGCCTTCTTGAAACTTCTTCAATTTTTCTTTGGTGAGATAGATGGGGAGAATTCCTGGCTGATTGATTTTTTTTCCCCTCAAAGCAACCAAATGCTTTCATGTCATCTCTTCTCCTATCCTGACCTCATAAAAAAGTTCTAGGGTAAGGTAGGTTCGCTAATTTTTTTTCTTCCTATTCTCTTCCTGTGATAAAGTAACCATCAAAGGTAATGAATTATTCCATGCCTTTAAGTAATGCTAAAGAAAAGGACAGACAGGAAGAAGATTGCTTCTCTTATTTTGCTTGGAGCCCCTACTGGAGACAAAGTCTAAAACATCCCATTTCTGCAGGTGTGTGGGACTGAGGTTTATTTTTTTATTTTATTTTATTTTATTAAGGATTTCAGTTCAGATGCAATGACTTGGACAAAACTGTCGGGGAATAGTGTGTTCTTGGCACGTGGGAAGTGTACCACTACCAAACATTAGGAAAACTGAATCAATTGAATGTATAAATAGATATCTTCTCTTGCCCATCTGCACAGCTCCAATGCATATAATGTATTAATTAAAACTTTTCACACAAAGAAAAATGAGGCTTAAACACCAATCTGAAAACAGTCTTTGTAACATGTCAGGAATGTACTGTACAAAAGTGTCTTCCTTAACAACTTAATAAGTAAGTAAGTTAACAATGTAGCAGGTAGTGAGTGGATCTTCCAAGCACAGAAAATAGTTGAGGAAACTTGGGGATGGGGGAAGAAGGAAGAAAAGAAGAGAGGGAAGAGAGGGAGGCACACAAACTCATAATGTATTAGGAGGAAACCGGTAACTTTGTACACACTTTTAATCATTGCCGAGAAAGGGGTAAATCACTTTTGTTAGTCGAATATAAGTTCAACAGCAAGAGAGTAAAGGTTAAGAATCCCACTTTCAGCCCTGGTGTCAAATGAGAGGGCTATTCTCCCATCAACACACAGGGGATTTGCACACGATAATGAGAGTTACACAAGCAAATCCTGTGGGCATCGGTGAGAAAATAAACTCAAGCGGCCATATTTGAACTCTTATTTTTCAGGGGGTTCTGCATCACAAAAGGACTGTACATGGAGCTTTAAAAAATAATCAACCGTGATTCTCATCTTGACATATCTCAGGTTATGTATAGATGTAAATTTAATGTTTGCAGGCACTTATGTTGATGTGTTCCCCCAGGCAAGAGCCACTGGAGATATTATTATTTTTTTTTTTAATTAACGAGAGGAGCACTTCCCCTCTAACTTTTTTTTTCATTCTTCTCATGGTTGTGATGTTTTGAAACTACAGTTCTATGGAAAACCTGTCTATGCTATGATTTGAAATTCTGGACAAACTGAAGAGGCCCCAATCAGAGGGAAGGTCCTTCTTATTATTTTCCTTCTGAAAGCTAAAACCAGACACCCCTCCCTACTCTCCTCCTCCTCTTCCTCAGAGGAGCCGAATCCAGAGATACATATGAAACACTGGGTGCATTTTTAATCCCCAACTTTCATTTTTATATGGAAATCCACTTGAGGGAAATGAGGCTTTCCAAGAAGCATCCCTATTTCCTCATAACAGTCTCAACACCTGCTGAGTCTCATATAAATTAAAAAACACAAAACAAACAAGTGATTCATCTTCACCTGAGAGAACACTAAAGATTTTAATACACATAGCTTGAAGGAAAAAAACCCCAACATTTTTTCATGGATTGGGGCAAGGAGTGGGGTGGGGAGGAAGGAGGGAAATGTTATACTGGAAGCTGAGACTGAAATGTCCACACAAATACATTTGATATCATACCATAATCTTTAAAGAGATGGGAGACAGAAAGCCAATGAGCCTGGGTTCTATTAGATTATTTCAGTCCTTTCCAATCTGTTTGCTTCTTCCAATAACAACTTGTTGATGGGAAGTTCTTTGTAAGAAATGCCTCCCCCCACAAAAAAAAAACAAACAATAGAGAGCGTCAGAATTAATAAAGTATCTCCAAAAAGTCTTAAAATGACACCCAACCTCCGAAGGGAAAACCAAATTTGCTTTTTTTTCTGAAGGGAATTTGTGTTTGTCAGGAAGGGCTCCCAGAATCTTTGTCTGGAGGCCTTGATGTGTGACCAGTAGCCCAGAGGCTGCCCTTCACCCCTGGCCTTATTCTGCCAGGGCTCTGCCCACCCACACGGACACGGCAGGGGGAAGGGTTTCAGAGGAGGCAGAATCAAAAGCTGAGGGACGAGGAGGGGAAAAAAAAGTGCTTTTCAGGGTCTGATGTGTGGGAATCAAATGAGAGGCCTAGCTCAAATCCGGTCGCCAGGCAACCATAGTGATATGCTGAGAGAATATCATTAAAGTTGGGAAGTAAGCAGGCTCTCTGAATTAGTAAACCTGCCCACAGCGCAGGGGATGGAGGGGATGCGCCCCAACTCCACCGGCTCCCCAGCACAAGCTCTGTAAGGAGGAGGGGGAGCTTGGGGAAGTTGGGGAGGGCAGAATATGGGGCCCAGAGAGAGAGAGAGAGAGAGAGAGAGAGAGAGGGAAAGAGGGAGGGAGGGAGGGAGGGAGGGAGGGAAAGCAGCTGATTTGTGGAGTTTTCATTTAAAAAAAAAACTACCAAGACAATGGCTGTCCAGACATGGAGTTGTGGTGAAATATGGTAGATGCCACGGCTGCAGCTGGCTCCCTGACACAAGATTAATAAGGTGCGGTCTCCTAGCCGACCAGAACCTAGTGGGAACTATCCAGCACTGGGAGCTTGAATTGTGGGGAACAGCCTTCCTGCAAGCTGGCCTAGTTTACGGCTCTGTTTTTTCCAGCTCTCCCAAAGTGCAGCGAACATCTGTGACTCTAATGAGGTCATCATCGAGGGTGTCCAGAGAGCTGGGCCCTGAGAACCAAACTCGACTGCCTTGGCCCGGACACGGAGAGTATGAGGGCTGTCGGGAAGCTGGGCTGGCACCGGGAGGGGAGGGAAGCAAGCTCGGCAAGAACTTGGGTTTTGTTTTTTGTTTTTTGGGGTGTGTGTGTGTGTGTGTGTGTGTGTTTCCTATGTGAAAGAGCAAGCGAGAGAGAAAGCAAAAAGAGAGAAAAGCGATACAAATAAGGGAGAGAAGAGGACAGGAGAGTAAAAGAGAAAGAGAGAGAGACAGAGATAGAGAATGAGAGAGACAGAGACAAAGAAACAGAGACAGAAAAACACAGAGATAGATGGAGACAGAGACAGAGAATGGGAGAGAAAGAGAGACAGAAACAGAGAGACACAGAGATGTAGAGACACAGAGACAAAGAAACAGAGACAGAGAAACAGATAGATAGAGGGAGACAGAGAAACACACAGAGACAGACAGAGAGAAGAGAAAAGAATAATAGAGAGGTAGGGAGAAAGAGACAGAAGAGAAAAGAATAAAAGAGGTAGGGGGAGAAAGAGAAGAAAGAAGAGTAAGACAGGTGGGGAAAGAGACAGAAAGAATAAAAGGGGAAGGAGTGAGGGAAAGAGGGGGTGCTCAGCAATGATAGTAGACCAGGAGGCCTAGATATGATAATACACTTGAGGAAATCTGGAGAAACAGATTTATGCCATGTTGATGAACATTATCACTGACAGAACAAGCAAAGCTTATTGAAGCTTTCCTTCTTGAAAAGTTGAATGAAATTGAATTGCCAAACCCTGAACACCACCATGTTTTGGTGGAAAGGGTTTTGAGATAGGCCTATAGGATGACTTCTAGCATGGCTGGGCCTGAGTACAAGTATCCAGATCCTTGATAAGGGAATCCGAAAGGCAATGTGACAGGGTGTGCTGTTTACGAGTGACATGATTATGGACGCTTTGGAAAACAAGTCAAGCTTTCCCACAACATCCCTTTTGTCATGTTGACACACCAAAAGAGTTCCCAGTCTGTTGAAAAAAAAACAGGCAAGGAAAAAAAAAGCACAACCTAAATCTCCATGTCCCCCCATCCTCCCCTTCCCTACTCCCCAGGGATCTTCCCAACTGAAGGCATGGAAATGGCCCAGCATGGAGGAGAGAACTATCTTCTTTTGTAGCTTGGTTGGTAAACATGACTAGAGAATGGCCAGATTCTGAGAATTCACTCATTTTCATAATTTCTAGGGTTTTCTGGTCACCTATTCCTTCATTCAAAAGCATTTAAGAGCCTACAGTGCATCAGGTGCTGGAAAGACAAAGACAAAAGTGTAGCTGTCCCTACCCTCAAGAAGCTTACATTTTATTGTTCTGTTCAGTAAGACCTGAACGGAGGTATCTCCTGTGTCATTTGTGAAGATGAAGAAAAGTATTACCAAAAAAATCAGGAGAAAAATAAAGAGGGGAGACTGAATCCATAGCATAACTAGAACATGCTTTAACATCTTCCAAAAATGCAGTATCAAGATGCAGGCACAGCTCATATCTTAATAGCACGTTAAGATTGGCAAAGCACTTTACATTTGTTATTCCACTGAAACCTTATAAAAAACTCAAGTTAATTATTATTTATAATTTACAGATAAGGAAACTGAGGCTAAGAGAGGTTAAATGACCTTTCCTGAACAAAGTCATACAGTTAAGAAGTATCTGAGACAGGAGTTCTCCTTACTATAAAACTAACCCTAAACTTTTTTTTTTTCATTCTAAGTAGGAGCTGGCAGAAATTACGGTATGTCTAGATTTAGCACATTCTTGGCTTCGCATACTGTACTACTTTTATGGAGTAAAGGTTAATATGCTGGACTTGGAAATAGAAAGGTTTGGATCTGAATCTTGACTCCAACTCATCATACCCAAAGACAAGTCATTTTGTTTCTCTGAGCCTCAGTTTATTCATCTGTAATGTGGGGTCAATAATTACCATAGGGTCCTCTTTGTACAGAGGAAAATGAGCCTTGGAGAAATTAAGGTCACAGAGCTAGTTAGAACCAGATTGAGGACAAGAAGGTAGATTTCCTACCTAGATTTCTCACTATGTTATAGTGAGTAACATATAGTCATCTTATCATAAAATAGCATACATGGATCTAATCACCATATTGCTACTAGGCTACTAGACAATGGTGTGTATGCAGTAGGTGCTCACCACAAGTTGACATTACTGTGAAGATTTACCAAAACCCTGTTTAGGACTCCCAAAAGTCCTTCCTGCATTTTCCCCTTATCAAGCTCTTACCATGTATTACATTGTGACATTTCTTGCATTGCCCAGTAGAATCTAACACAGCAGTTTTTTGACTAGGGGGACTGTTTGGCTTTCTCTTTTTGTATTCCAAGAACCTAACCAGTCAGTCAGCCAGTCAAAGAGCATTTATTCAGTGCTTATTGTATTCCAGGTGCCAGGCTGAGCATTGGAAACATAAAGGAAGGCAATAAGAGCTCCTCAACAGTGATCTATGGACTCTCAATTCCTTTATATAGTCTCCATGTTTAGAGGACATTCAGACAAGTCTGGCATATATAATGTACAATGTTTTATATATTATACATTGTGATATATAATATTTAATTTTCTATATGAATGTGGCCCTACCCCCACCATAATAGATAGGGAGGGAGAAGGGGAAGAGAAGAGGAGAGGAGAGGAAGGAGAAAGAGGAGAGGGGAGGAGGAGAAGGAGAAAAGAAGAACAAAAACAAGAACAAGAGGAGGAGGAGGAGGAGGAGGAGGAGGAGGAGGAGGTGGAGGTGGCAGCCAGCTTGATAAGAATGGACTAGATGGTTTTGAACTAACTCACAAATCAAGCAAACTTAGCCCCAGGGCAGGAGTTCCAGAGCTGAGTGGGTTAACCACATGATTTGTGGAAGTTGGGTCTGGAAGATGCAGAGCCAGATGTGGAGAATCTGGGCAGTAACAGGATAAATGGCCAGATAACAAGTGACTAGAATGGTTCATTTGGAGTATGGCAGAACTGGCTTGTAATCCTGCCTCTGATGTTTACTAGCAGACCATAGGCAAGCCACTATGCTGTCTGAGCCCATTTCCTCATCTGTAAAGAAAAATAATGATTTATAGTACCTACTTAAAGCATTATTTAAATGTTGGATACTATTGTTATTGTCTTTGATCATGGACATATGTCTGCTCCTTACCTATGACTCTTTTAGGGTCCTGGGATGACAAATATCAAGTGGGAAAGGACTTTGAAGCTCACCCAGTCCAAACTTCTTATTCTACAGATGTCAGTAAGTCAACAAACATTTATTAAGCACTTACAAGTGCTAGACCCTCTGATAACTACCAAGGATACAAAGAAAGGCAAAAACATTCTGTGATCTCAAGGAGCTCACATTCTAAGTGGGGAAAGAACACATAAATAACTAGGAACATACAAAATTCATAGAGAGTAGAAGAAAGGCAGCAGAAATTGGCAAGAGGTGAGGGATGGAGAGGACAAGAAAGCCCTCATATATGGGAGGTGGGGTTTGAACTGAGCTGAAGGAAGCCAGGAAAACTATAAGGCAATTGAGAGGAGGAAGAATATTCCAAGTATGTGGGACAGCCAATGCAAAGGCATAAAGATGGGCCATAAAGGATCATATGTGAGGAATAGCAACTAGATCATTGTAACATGGATCATAGAATGTGTGATGGGAGCAAAGTGTAAGACTGGAAAGGTAAGAAGGGTTTAAATGCCAAACAGGGGATTACTTTCTTTCTCATCCTAAAGGAGGTGGAGATAGGAGGGATGAGAAAGCCATTCATCACACCCAAAGTGCATTCTCATTTGTATTGTTGTTGATGTGTATGCCTCTGAGAAGCAACATGGTGGAGGGAACAGTGTGCTGGTCTTGGAGTCATGAAAATCAGAATTCAAACAAACCCCACATCAGACAACGATAGCAATGTTACTAAAGGCAAGTGATTCAATTAATTTCTCCAAGACTAAGGGAACCTTCTTAAGATTTCCTATGACCTAGAGATGTATTATATTATAGGCAGTCTGTCATTTCCTAAAGTGGAGGTGCAAGTCCCCACGTCACTGAGATCACCGACCTAAGATGCATTGAAGTGTACAGATCTCAAATTCTCAATCAGAATATGAGCTCCCGCCTGTCAGTATAGTAGAGAGAATAGGGTTCTACAAACCTCAGAGTGAGATAAAAGGGGAAGGATGAGTGGCCCAAACTGGCCTAGAATCAGTAGTGAGTATCTATGTGGAGTGAGTACAGGAGAGAGACTCAATGAGGTAGGAAGACCTGGTTCAGCTTTACTACCAGTTGACCTGAGTCTAGGATTTCTTTCTCTTATGCATGGTGAGTCTATATTAATCAATCAACAAATATTCATAATCTCTGGTGATATAATGGTTTAAGTAAAACAGTCCTTGGCCTCAAGGTGCTTACATTCTATTTGGAGAGAGAACATATATTTATACAGATATATACAAACCAGAGCCATGACCCATGTTGTTCCTGAGCTCACACACAGCAGGCATCAGAACTGGGGAGGAGGCAATAAAGAAACCTGGGGTCAGATCAATCCTCTTGCTACCTGTCTGAATTGGAACAGCTGAGTTTGCTCCTCATTTCTGCTCATGAGGGAATGGGGTTTGGTGACAAGTAAACTTGTTCAGGGTTTGAATTTTCTTTCATCTTTGTAGTCCCACTGCCTCATAGACCAGGTAGGTGATTAGTAAATACTTAATTTGAGTCTTTGACAAACTTGAGCTGGTGTCCCTATGATGTAAGGATAGAGCACTGCTGACAGACCTTTTGAACCATACCTACAAACTTTCATGTCTAGGTGGAAATGAAGGCTAGACTCAGTGACCAGTATTAAATAGTGCTATGTGATCAGTAGGACATCCTTTCAATTGGGGTTCATGCCAAATAATATACATTATTTTTTCCATCTGTATTTAGGATTTCATGAGTAGAGGAAACTCCTGGTATGAAAACTGTCTCTTTTGATAAGAACAGCAAATCATCTGTCATTTATAATCTTAGAGAGTTGCTGAGGGGCACTGAAGAGTTTAGTGACTGATATTTGTAACAGATAGAACCTAAACCAAGGCATTCGAGTTCCAAGGCAAGTCCTCTGTCCCCTTCAACATGCCACTTTGCTAAATAATAACAAAAAACATTCACCAAATGGTGTGAGGGAGTCACTGTAGCTATTATTAGCTCCACTTTACAGATGAAAAGACAGGATTAGAGAGGTTGAGGGACTTGCCCGTGGTCACACAGCTATGAAGTGTCTGAGGCAGGATTTGAACTCTGGCTTTCCTGACTCCAGATCTAGAGAATAATCCACTATGCCACAGTGCCTCAAATGACAAGGGGAGCTCTTGGTGCCATCATTTATACTCAGCGTCTCTGATTTCACATAGTTGTCACATTCTGAGCTAGAGATCCAAAATATACCCAAAAAAGTCAGGAAAAAAAGATCTGGGAGTTTTAGTGAACTCGGTGTGAGTCAAAAAGCCACTTGGGGCATCATTAGAAGAGGCATAGCGACCAAAACTAGGAAGGTGAGAGTCTCCCTCTGCCCTTTTGGATAGGGTGCCACCTTTTAGGAAGGACATAAATAAGCCACAGAATGTCCATAGGAGAGTGGGCAGGATGGTGAAGGGCTTCCATTCATGCCATAGGAGGATTGTTTGAAGGAACTGGAAATATTGATCCTGGAGAAGAGAGACTTAACAGGGACATTATAGCTGCCTTCAAGTATTTAAAGGGAACTATCATGGGGATTAGCCCAAGTTGCAAAGAGGCAAATTTCAACTTGAAATCAGGAGAATCTTCCTAACAATTGAAACTGTCCAAAAGTGGAAGAGACTGCCTGGTGGCTTCCCTTTCACTCTAAGTCACCAAGCAGAGGGTAGTTGAGCGCCCCAAGTATTGACTGGGCCTATCACTGGGGATACTGATAAAATGATCTCTCTTCTCAAAGAGCTTGCTTTCTGCTGGGGGAAGACAGCAAATACAGAAATAAGCATATATAAAGAGAGAATTAGCAAGGAAATGTAAAGTAGTTAATACAAGGTAATTTGGGAAGGAGGATGGGAGGGCATTAGCAGCTGGCAGTCCAAGCCAAAGAATTCCTCACCAGGGAATAACATACACACTCAATTGGGTGGAGTTAATCTATCTAACCCTGCCGGAAAACAGGAGGGGAGGGGGATAAGGAAGGAGGGGCAAAAGAAGGGAGGGCAGATTGGGAGAGGGGGCAGTCAGAAGCAAATCCCTTTTGAAGAGGGATAGGGTGAAAGAAGATAGATAATAGAGTAAATATCATGGAGAAGGAAATAGGATGGAGGGAAACAGTTAACAATGGCAATTGTGAAAAAGAGAAAAGGGGGAAAATTGTACAAAAAATTTTATAGCAACTCTTTGTGGTGGCTAAGAATTGGGAATCAAAGGAATGTCCATCAATTGGGGAATGACTAAACGAGCTGTGGTATATGATTGTAATGGAATATTGTTGTGCTATAGGAAATGACGAGCAGGATGATTTCAGAAAAACCTGGAAAGACTCATATGAACTGATGTATAGTGAAGTGAGCAGAACCGGGAGCACATTGTGCAAAGTGACAGCAATACTGTTCTATGAGCAATTATGAGTGATTTAACTACTCTCAGCAATACAATGATCCAAGACAATCCCAAAGGACTCATGATGAAGCATACTATACACTCCCAGAGAAAGAACTGGTATTGATTCAACATAGACTAAAAAAAAAAAAAGAGCACTTGTGGATTGCACACATATAACCTATATCAGATTGGTTGCTGTCTTGTGGAGGGGGGAAAATAGGGAGGGAGAGATAAAAATTTGGAACTCTAAATCTTATGAAAATGAATGTTGAAAACCACCTTTACATGTAACTGGAAAAAATAAAATGTTTGTTACAAAAAAGAAAATTCCTCACTAGATAATCAGAAACCAGTTACTCTGTTCTTAGGTGGATTCTCTCTCTCTTTTTTTTCTCTTTTGGCAATGTGGGTTAAGTGACTTGCCCAGGGTCACACAGCTAGTAAGTGTCAATTGTCTGAGGCCAGATTTGAATGCAAGTCCTCCTGAATTCAGGGCTGATGCTTTATCCACCGTGCCACCTAGCTGCCCCCAGTTAGGTGGATTCTCAAGGAGTAGTCATAGGCTATCTCCAGGGACATGATCCAAACCTCTTTCACTTGATAGGAATTTCCAGAGTTTACGCTGCATATATAGTCTTTATGGACTAAGACACTAATAAGCCTTAGAATAAGACTTTGTGACCCTCAAAAATTAGAAAGTCCCCCCCTCAACCCACAGGGTGACCCAAAAGGGGAACAATCAGCCACCATAAAGTCATAGATCACAGAGTTAAAGCTAGGAGGTACCTTAGAGGGGAACTGGTCCAACCTTGTCACTTTACAGATTAGGAAACTGAGGCCCAGAGAAGAGAAACAAATAGCCTTTAGTCACATAACTGGAAAGCTGAAGAGCTATGACCAGATATGACTCCAAGTCTATTGCTTGTCCCACTCCACCATGCTCAGTAGAGCATCAGAGTTTCATTATAATATAATTAATAGAATAAATAGAACATAACATAATATAACATAATAATGTACTTTTCTTCAATGAATTAAGTGTTAAATATTATTATTCAAATGGCCCTCAATGACCTTTCCTTTTAGTAACAATTACAATAGCCTCTTATTGGAACTGATGTTTTTTGTTTTGTTTTGTTTACTTTTAATTCAATGCTATTTCTACTACATGATGCAATTTGGAACAGCAGAGGAAGGAAAAAATAGTCTGATGTGGCAAACTGGATAAAAGAATGGACCGAGTTCAAGTTCTAACACTGCCCCATAATAGCAGTGTCACCATGGATGTCACTGAAATCAATAGTGCCCCAGGCAGCTCTCTAAGATTACAGACACATTATTAATGTCTGCTCATAGATGGATATCTCATACTGGGAGCTCCCCAAACTAATGAAATCTCAGGTTTGAAGCACTCTGTGTCTACACACACACACACACACACACACACACAGCACAGCACACATACACACAACACAACTTTTCTTTTCTTTCTTTCTTTCTTTTTTTTAGTGAGGCAATTGGGGTTAAGTGACTTGCCCAGGGTCATACAGCTAGTAAGGGTTAAGTGTCTGAGGCCGGATTTGAACTCTGGTCCTCCTAACTCCAGGGCCAGTGCTCTATCCACTGCGCCACCTAGCTGCCCCACAACTTTTCATTTTTGATCTTGATATCTTAGAGAACTACAAACCTTCCTACAGTCCCACAGTAGCTCTCTACATGCCACTCTCAGAGACAACAGTACTAGGGAAGTTGTGTATATAGTGGAAAGTGAAGCATCTCTGGAAAGAGAGCATCAGAGTTCAAATCCCAGTTTTGACATTATGACCATCATGACCTTGGACAAGACACTTCATTTCTCTGGGTATCAATTTCCTCATCTGGAAAATGTAGGCATCAGCCTAAATGTCCACTGGGGTCCCTTCCAGCCCTAGAGCTATATGGTTATCCCTTCCATAGGGAGTTAGGGGTACAATGCCCCCATGATCTGGAAAATCTGCATAAAATTTTCTATCCCTCCCTTTGTACCTAAGAAGTCTGATGTTTTTTTCTCTTGTGGATGTTTATAGTACCTTATTGTAAAATTTGGGTTAAGTACTTGATCATATGTTCTGTGTCACCTGCTGGCCTTTGTGTGTCATTTGTAGCTTCCCATTTAAATTTTTTGGTGGGGGGGTGGGGCAGGGCAGTGAGGGTTAAGTGACTTGCCCAGGGTCACACAGCTAGTAAGTGTCAAGTGTTTGAGGCCAGATTTGAACTCAGGTCCTCCTGAATCCAGGGCAGGTGCTTTATTCACTACGCCACCTAGCCGCCCCACCCCATTTAATTTCTTATGCAGACCCATGGTATATCGAAACCACAAAGGGCAAAATCGTGATGTGGAAAGGATATCTGTAATCTGAAACTATGCTTCAGATCCACAATGGCTCTTCATTTCAATGGGTGCAAGGAAGAGTTCTCTCCCTGTGGTGGGGTGTTTTGGGTAGCAGAATTGAAACTAACATTCACTATTTTTAAACCGAAAGGACTTTCTTATTCTTAAACAAATAAAAGCTGTCATATTGGATACATGTCCACAAAATACACATACATATGTGTATATGACACTGAATTGAGAGGAAACAGTAGCATCCAAGAGAGGACTAAAGGTGTTATGATAAGGACCAGTGCTGACTGTATTAAGGACCTCTCCGTGGGCTCCAAGTCAAGCACATTTCAAATCCTTACGACTCCTGGAAAGTGGGAGCAGCCCCTGATTTTCTTATCAGTTGGAAGGCTGGATAAATAGTATGGAACTCAACTATTGGTATGAGAATATTTTTCATAATGCATTAGTTATGTTTTCCAAGGTGTTTTTCATGGTTATAATTTCATCTCCTAGAGTAAGTTAGTTTTGAGCCAGAATCCTGATACTTCTATTTACTGTTACCCAGGGAGGATGAATGAGGAGGATGTGCACTTTTTTACTCTTTGAAGTTACAGTAAGTACTTAATAGGTATGGGAGGCCAAGGTGGAAAGAAATATTATCTATTGGAGGCAGAGACAAAATGGAGTAAGGTATGAAATGTGTCTCTTAATAACATATTATCCCTTGTTTCTATTTTCTGCAAGGTTTTAGTGGCTTCTTTCCCTTCGGAATTGGGACTAAAGATTTTAAAAATACCCCCAAATTTTCTTGTCCTTTGGGGATCAAGTCCAGCCATCCATCAAACTGCCGCTTTACCTTCAGGACCACTAAACTCCATAAGACAATGCCCTGGAGGAATTAGTTCACTCAACTTTGGAACTCCTGCCCTGGGGCCAAGCTATCTCCTTGGATGAGTGAATGTAAATTCATATAGGCTTACTATATTCTGCCAGCCCCAGTGGAGGCTATCCATCACATATCCTATCCAACTGGCCAAACCAGCCATCTTCTTGCCATCAGTCATGCCAATGTGTATATATATCCACACCCCTCCAGTTCCCCCTCTTGCTCTAGAAACTAACCAGATCAACATTACATTGCATTGGGAAAAAGTTTGTCAATCAACTGCCTTTAGCTCCATTCACCATCCCTGTGATTTCTCAGAACAAAACATCCTTCCCTGCCTACCACTTCCCTATATATTTTGTCTTTGCCTATTTAATTATAAGCTCGTTGAGGATAAACACTATCTTGCTTTTGAATTTATATCCCTACCACTTAGTAGAGTCCCTGGCATATAGTGGTGCTTAATAAATGCTTTTCACTAGTTCATTCAAATCAGATATTGTAAAAAAAGAAAAAAATTAATTAAAAAAAGAAAAAGATCAGGTAATGCGTAGACCCCTTACTATTCTCCATATATTACATTCTATCTCCCATTTCTAATTCTGTTCACAGTCTGTCTCCAATACCTGGAATGAACTCTTCCTTACCTCTTACAATCCCTAATTTCCTTGAAGGCTCAGCTTGAGTCATTTCCTATATAAGACTTTTCTTGATCCTTCTGGTTGGTACAGTCTTCACTCCCTTACACTCCAATGTACCTTTGTATTTATTTATTCATATTACATTTATTTATCTGTGTACACATTGTTTTCCATTGATAGACAATAAGCTCCTAAGCTCCTTCCTTGAGGATGGGAATTTTTTTTTTAATTTTCCCAAGTGCCCAGCACAATGTCTGGCACTATACCTACTTAAATGTATACTTATTAACCTACCAGATCAAGTGAGATATTTTATGCAAAGTGCTTTGCAAACCTCAAAGCACTATCTAAATGTTTATTATTGTTCTAATTACTAAGGTTCAAAAAACAGTAGCAACAAAAATGAGGTAAGAAATTAAAGACATAAGCACTGGCAAACAAAGAAAGATTTCTCTTCCTTGCTGAGGAAGTAATGGTTTACTTAACAAATCCTAGAGAATCAGCAAAGATAATGATTGAGACAAGAATAGCTTCAGTAAAATAACAAGAACCAAAACAAATCTACAAAAATTATTTTACCACACACCACAATGGACTCAGAATGGATAGGCAACCAGAATATATAAAAAGGTCATACCATAAAAAATTAGAAGAAAATTACATAGATGCTTTTTATAGTTATGGCTAAAAGTAAAATTTTTAACCAAACAAGAGTAAGAGGCTATCAGAAAAGAAAAAATGTTGTGGGTTTTATTATTATTATTATTAAGTGGATTTGAAAAGCTTTTACAGGAGCAAAACTAATGCACTTAGGAGAAGAAAGGAAACTCTTGACTCAAAAAATAACACTTTGAATCAAATATTTCTAAGGGTCCAATATCCAAGATAAACAGTGAATTTACATAGATATATGACCAAAAGTCATGGTCCAAGGAACAAATGATCAGCAGATGTGAAAAGGAAGAATTATAAACTATTAACAATCACATGAGAGAGTGGTTCAGATCCTCACAAAGAAAATTGTCAAAATGGCAAAATTTGGGGAGTAATCCATATTGGAGCACTATAAAAAGACATAAAACATTATTGGTGGAGCTGAGAATAATTTTGACAGTTCTGAGAAAAAAAATCTTAAACTATACAAAAAGGTGACTAAAATACCCATACTCTTTGATGCAGAGATCCCATTTCTAAGCATATAACACAAAGAGATGAAAAACAGAAAAGTCTCATATCTATTTGCATATTCTGAGCAGTAATTATTTTTTGGAAGTAGCAAAGAGCTGAAAAAAAGTAAGATATCTCTAAATTGGAGAATGGCTAGACAAACTATGGTACATGAAATTAATGATTTCCAGAGATATTATGAGTATGATGAATACAAAGAAGCATGGAAAGACTAAATTGAACTGATGTGTGAAATAAGCAGAACCAAGAATGTTGTATACATAATGATGACAATGTAAACAGAAAGAAGACAAAATAAAAAGTAAAATTTTTTTAAAAAGAAAGAAGAAAAATTCAGTCAATGAACATTGTTATTATAACAAAACCTGGCTGTAGAAAAGGGTTGAGAAAGTATATCTCCCTCTCTCCTTTTTGTAGAGCTGAGTGACTAGACATAGAATATTGCACATACTATCAGAGAAGTCTAATGTTTTGAGCATTTGATTTTTTTGTTTTTTCATTCCTTTTAAAATCTTTTCTACAAGGGTTGGGTCTCTGGATGTAGAAAATGAGGGTTATAGAAAAACCAAAAAAACCTAATAGAAATAAGATTTTTAAATAAAATAACTTTAAAAGAATCAATGAATGATGTGTTAGAAAGATCTATGAATTTGGAATCAGAGAATATACATTCAAATTTCACCTCTGTTATTTACTATCCATGTGACTTTAGACAAGTCCTTCAGCCTCACTGGGTTTTTGTCTCTTAGTCTGTAAAAATGAAGAATTCCACTGGATGATTGCTATAGGTCCTTCTCAGTTTAAACTTATTTATAAAATCAGATGATTAAATGTTCGTCTTTCTGGATATAATGGAACTAATGAGATGATTTTGAAGTGTACACTGAAATCAGATTCAAAATTAATTACCAGCAGCTAGATACAAGCAGGGCAGCTAGGTGGAACACTGGATAGAATCTGGGCCTTAGAGTCAGGAAGATCTGAGTTCAAATGTGGCCTCAGATACTTAATAGCTGTGTGACCCTGAACAAGTCACTTAACCTATTGTCTCAGTTTCCTCATCTGTAAAATGAACTGGAGAAGGAAATAGCACATCACTCCAGTTATCTTTGCCAGAAAAACCACAAATGGGGTAACAAACAATAAGACATCACTGAAAAATAACTGAATTGGAAGACACAAGCTGCAATAATTTCTGAAATTAAAAATGAACAGTATATTAAAAGTAAATGAGTCAAATAATTCAATACATGTTTTTATAAATTATATGATGTGTGTAAAATATTTTGCAAACTTTAAACCACTATGTAAATATATTATTACCAATTGAAGGATCTATATAAAAGTATTTTATACAGTTATAGCTATGATAGGATGTTTTTTATGTAGAGGAAGAAAGATTAAGTGAGGGGGAAAGGAGATGTAGTATTACCATGGGTGTTGTCACACTGTTACACTGTTATAGCCCCTTTTCAGATTGTGCAGTGGAGTACCACAAGACATCAGGTTGTCAGTTGCCCTGGGAGGAAGGACCCTACCAACCCTCCACTCTGCCTCCAAGTTGTCACCCTGGTGCAAAACTTCCTTATAATCAATCTAGTTCTAGTTCTGGTTTTATAGATTTTATTCATGCCCTTGAAATGACTTTTTACAAAGTTGTTTTTTTTTAACTTAAAACATTAAACTTAATCTATTTTGCAAAATATTTATCTTTCATGTTTTGTATTCATCTTTTAATTTTTAAACACTTTATGAGAAACAACATTGATACAAATGGAACTTACTTAATGACTATTGCATTAAAAATGCATTTCAATGCATAGAGTTCTAGCACTGTTAGCCCCTCCATCTAAGTTCCCATCCTATCAGAACCCTTTGTTCATTCATTCTCAATTACTTTTCTTCACATGAGCATAGTTAGTTCATACTGCATTTTTAGGGGGTTTTTTGCATTATTTCAAAAAGGTCTTTTTCAGATTTCTTTGTATTCCTAATACCTGTAAGGCTTACTTTCATTATAGAATTTCATTAAATTCATGTTCCACAATTTATTTAACCATCCACCTATTTGGGGCATTCAGCTCTGTTTGTTTGCTTTATGCAATTATGAATAATGCTACAATGATAATATCTGGACATGTATCTTGGGAAGGGGGGGGGTAATAGCACTTGAACAAATTTGTCATCCATTAACATTGGATTTAATGAGAAAAATAGCAAGTGACCAAGGCTATGATGATTTGGTAAATATGACAATAAAAAATAAAAGGATAAGCAACCTAACATGTATTGGGAAAATGAATTCACTCAATGAATTAGTGTAATGAATGGCATGTAAATGAATGAACAAAAAGGCATTTCTCAAGCACTTACTATTTATCAATACTGTGTTATGCACTATAGATACACATTTTTTAAATGAGGCTTCTCAAGGAATTTATAGTCTAATGGTGAGATCCATCACAGATAAGGAAGCAATAGCAAGGGAAGAAGGGAGGGAGGTGGCTCTAGGAAATTTCATGGATGGTGATGATGAATGGGTAGGCAATTGACACATCTTCAGAAATAATGCTGGTGTGTATTTGAGTACTTATGAATTCCCATAGCAAGAGGTAGAAAGAAAAGGGGTTTTGCATGTGCAGCATCAGGGAAGAAGATGGCTCAGGTGAAGAAACATGTTGGGGTCTTAAGACAGAGGCAGAGTAGAAGACAGGACAGAAGACGGGCAATGAGAAGAAGCATGGTTACATCTGAGACTAAAAATGGGTACCACTAAACAGGACAGCCCAGTCCCAAGGCAGGATTTCTGAAGCTAAATGGCTTAGGTTTTCTGGAGCATAGTCTCTGGGGGTCCAATTCAGAGGGTGACACAGCAGCAACAAGATGGAATGTCCTGGGTAGAGAAACATGGCCCAATCTGTACTGGCCCATTTGGAATATTTAGCAGTAGCAGCAGCAACAGCAGCCCAACATGGCAGATGGCCATAGGGAGAACACCTGGTCAAATTTGGGACTGGCTCCATAGAGTGGATAGACATAGGATTATAGTATATGGATCTGCCAGTACTGAGAGGCACCCCTCGGTAGGTAGCTCATTGAGGACAGGAATACCAGGAACCCTTTAGTTAAAGAAGACTCAAAGGAAGCCAAAGGGTGGGGCTGGCCAAGCTTAGAAATATACTTGTAGAACAATTATTCATGCCAAATGTAGAAAACTCATTGTTAGGCTAGAAACCCTGCTGTTTACCTTAATATCTCACCACTTCATTCTAATCCCAAGTAAGACCTCAACTTCCACTGGTCCCACTGGTTATTTTTAGGAGTTCTGTTTTCATACTTCCATTTCAGAGATGATTAAGCAAACTTTTAGCTCCATGACCACACGCCAATGATGTGAATTGTGCTCACATCCTGTCCTGTACCAACACAGAGACTTCTTGCTTATGATCCTAGCCTCTATCACTGCAGTCAAGAAGTCCTAGATTCTGATTCTAATAGGGTCCTAGACATTTAGTAGTGGTCTGACCCCAGACAAGTCATTTGACCTTTCTGAGCCTCAGTTTCCTGATCAGCAAAAAGGAGCTGGACACAGTGACCTTGAAGATTTCTTATAGCTCCAAGTCATTTTTTTTTATAACTTTATAAATCCTAGAAACTAGGAAGTTATCAGTCAGCACCTTGGCAATTTCTCGAGTCCATTTTCTCAAAAGACAGTGTAACAAGAACTGATGGAACTTTTTGGAATAATGTGGCACTTGAGTTTTCCAGAATATCAACTGGACTTTTTACATTTTTTTCAAGTTCAGGTAGTCATTGCAAAATGTTGATGAACATTACTATCAACCACAAAAAAGTCAATCAGAAACACACCCTGGGTGCTAAAAACACTGCACTCATAAATAACCAAAGCATTTAAACTATTGAATGATACTGCCATTGAAGCCCTACCCCTAAAACCCGAAATTATTTCCATGATCCAAAGTCTTCCATAAATCAACCAATCAACAAGTGTTTAATAAACTCCTTCTACGTGACAGGCTCTATGATAGGCAATAGGGACACAAGTACAGTGAATGAACACATTGAAGGAGTGCAAGGAGTGGCTTATACTCCAAATGGAGGAAGGAACCAGTATATATATGAGTCAACATATAGTTTAACTATAAAGAAAATACATACTAACATACAAAGTAGTTAAATACAAAGTAGTTTGGAAGGGAGGGCACAAACAATTAAGGGAATCAGAAAAGGTTTCATCTAAAAGGTGGCATTTGAGCTTCATCAGGATGAAAAGAGAAAGATTCTATGAGGAGGGACTGAGAAAAGAGTGAATTCCAAGCTTGGAGAATTGCCAGTACAAAAGAACAGAGACAGGCAATAGAGTGTTGTGTGTGAAGAATAAGAAAAAGGACAGTTCAACTGGATTTCAAAACATGGGAAGAGAAGTAATGTAGAATGAGGGTCAAAATATAGATTGGGGGAAAGTTACAAAGGTCTTTAAAAGTTAGACAGAGCCTCAATTGATAACTGGTCAAAGGATATGAACAGTCAGCTTCCAGAAGAAGAAATTGAAGCTATGAGTTGTCATATGAAAAAAATGCTCCAAATCATTAATGATAAAAGAAATGAAAAGTAAAACAACTCTGAAGGCGTCACTTCATATCTATGACATAGGCTAACATGACAAAAAAGGATAATGTCAAATGCTTGAAGGAACGTGGAAAAACAGGTACACCAATGCATTGTTGGTGGAGTTGTGAACTGGTTGGAGAACAACCATGTTGGAGAACAATTTGGAACCATGCCCCAAAAGCTATAAAACTGTGTATACCCTTTGACTTAGCAATACAGCTATTAGGTCAATATCCCCAAAGAAATAAAAAGAAAAGGACCCATAAGTACAAACATATTTATAGACATTCTTTTTGTTGTGGCAAAGAATTGGAAAGTGAGGAGATATTCATCAATTAGGGGATGGCTGAACAATTTATAACATATGATTGTTATGGAATAATATTGTGCTGTAAGAAATGATGAAAGGGATGGTTTCAGAAAACCCTGGGAAGACTTATATGAACTGATACAAAGTTAAATGAACAGAATTCAGAGAACTTTGTACACAGTAACAGTAGCATTATAATGATAATATGAAAGACTTAGTTACTCTGATCAATACAATGATCCATAACAATTCCAAAGGACTCATAAGGAAAAATGCTATCCACCTTAAGAGAGAAAACTGATGAACTGTCTGTCTCTATCTCTGTCTCTCTTTGTCCCTCTGTCTCTCTTTCTGTTTCTCTCTGTCTCTCTGTCTCTGTCTCTCTCTCTCTCTCTGACTCTCTTGCACATTCATTTTTTTTCCTCTCATCTCTCTGGAGAGTAATACAAAATGTCCCAAGGTAGAAATCTCACTTTTTGTATCTAATGCACTATTATTTCCAAATTTACTGCCTGTCTAAAAGAAGCTAATAAAAAAGTGAAATGTGGAAATTAGGATTGGATTCATTGATTATTGTTGGTAACATGCCTATGTGAGTATATACTTTTTTTGTAAAATAATTTCAGCATAACATTTCTGAGAAGTCATCAGTGGAACTTCAGATTGCAGTGTAATGATCATAAGATTAAAATAATGACATTTGAAAGACATGGGATATTTCTGGAGGTCTAAAATGAAGCTGTTTGAATGGTTTCATTTAATAAATATCCAATTTTGTATTCTGGAGAGAGGGAATGAGTGAGAGAGAAAAAGAGAGGAGAGAGACATAGGAGGGAGGGGGAGAGACACAGAGACAGAGACACAGAGACAGGGAGAGAGATGGAGACAAAGGAAAGACAGAGAGACAGAGAGGCAGAGACAGAAACAGAGACAGAGGACAGATAGAGAGAGACAGAGAGACAGAGACAGAGGGAGATAGAGACAGAGAAAAAGGCAGAGACAGAGAGAGACAGAGACAGAGACAGAGACAGAGTGAGACAGAGGAGAGAGAGATTAGAGATTCGAGAGTAGAGTCAAAAGGGTCCTTAGAAGTCAATTACTCAGGGCAGCTAGGTGGCGCAGTGGATAGAGCACCGGCCCTGGATTCAGAAGGTCATGAGTTCAAATCCGACCTCAGACACTTAACACTTATTAGCTGTGTGACCCTGGGCAAGTCACTTAACCCCAATTGCCTCACCAAAAAGAAAGAAGAAGAAGAAGAAGAAGAAGAAGAAGAAGAAGAAGAAGAAGAAGAAGAAGAAGAAGAAGAAGAAGTCAATTACTCAAACAATTGTCCTACTGCTTCTGGGACAAAATACAAAATCTTCAGCCTGTTATTTAAGGCCTTCCACAATCTGACTCCCCCATCCCTGCCTTTCCAACCTTGTTTCAAGCTAGCCTGATACAATATATACACAATGTACTGATACACAATATCCCAGTATCCAGCCTCCAGGTCTTTGTATAGATTGTTGCCCATGCCTGGAATGGACTCCTTCATCACCTCTATCACTTAGAAGCCCCAATTTCTTTCAAAACCACAGTTTAGGTAACATAACCTTTTTTAATCCCCCAAATCTTTCTCCCTTTTGAAATGCCTTTGTTTAACTTTGCCTTTGTTTATCTCTGTATTGTATTTTACCCTTCCCTGCCACCCCTATGCCCAATAGAATATAAGCTTCCTGAGGGCCAAGGAGAGTTTCTCTTTTCTTTTTACCCCCAGTTACAAACCCAGTGTGGTATACACAGATTCATCAGTATTTGTTGAATTGAATTGAACTGAACTGAACAGAACAGAACAAAAATTGAGTTTTACCGTAAAAATAATTTTTTTTTGCAAAGGGGCCAAAGATCATTTCTATTTTCTCATGACTAACATAACATGGAGATGGGAAGTTAGAAAAAATGATGCCTTATTGGTTTTTACATTGCTTCCTGGTTTTGCATTTGCAAATGTAGAAATGAAATGAATGAGAGACATCTACAACTATCTATAGTTCAGCAGAGGAATATAGCATGGGCCTTGAGGCTCTGGGATTTTGCTGAGTGCTTAGCACAGTGGCTAGCACATAGTAGGCACTTAAAATGTTTATTGACTGACTGCTGAGAGATCAAAGTTTTCTTTACAAATCAAGTGCAAAAAGGACATTTTTCACATGAATACAGCAATCCTCTCTTCTTGGCTAGCCTATATAAGATTATGTCCTTGAAAACTGCTCTCCAAATACTAAAAGATCATCATATATTTGCTTTTAAGAGGGTAGCTAGGTGGCACAGTGGATAGACCACCGGCCCTGGAGTCAGGAGGATCTGAGTTCAAATCCGGACCCCAACACTTGACACTTACTAGCTGTGTGACCCTGGGCAAGTCATTTAACCCCAATTATCTTACCAAAAATAAAATAAAATAAAATAAAAAATAAAGTTACCCAGAAAAACATCTGCCTCTTATCATTTAAGACAGAAATTGGTCCACCTCCTTTTTCCAGACCAAGGGCTTCTTTTTCTTGCTCGAAACCTTTGGCAGTCTGGTGAAGTCTATAGACCCCTTCTCAGAAGAATGTTTTTAAAAACACAAAGTAAAATATCTAAAGAACTACAAAAGAAAGCAGCAATATTGGGGAAATTTATCAATATGTTTTTTTAAGTTCATTGACCCCCAAGTTAAGTTTCCAAGAATCAAATCAATTAATAAGAACTTATTAAGTGTTTACTGTGTGCCAGTTCTTATGCCACACACTGGGGGTAAAGACAAAAACAATACAGCCCATGCCCTGAAGAAGCTTGCATTTTAATGGGGGAGAAACTTACGTAAATTAGTCCATAAAAGATAGAATGTGGATGGAAGGTAACCTTAGGGGGAATGTCACTGGGAGTATGACTGATCAGGAAAGAACTCTTGGAAGGGCTGGCACTTGATCTGGATCTTAAGGGAACAAGAGGTTCTAGGAGTTGATGGTTAGGACAAAGAACATTCTAGGCACAGGGAACAGCCAATTGCAAAGGCACAGAGATGGGAAATGGACAATCATACCTGAGGAATAGGAAGTAGGTCAGTACAACTAAATAATAGATAACGTGTATGGAGAAGAGTAGACTGGAAGGCTGGAAAGATAGGAAAATGTCGTGCTGGAAAGAGCCTTAAATAACAAAGAACTTTTTATTTGATCCTGAAAGCATTAGGGAAACACTGGAGAGTTTGCTGGGGAGAGGGTATGTGTGATAAGGTCAGACTTATACTATGGGAAAATCATTTAGGTGGCTGAATAGAGGATGGATTGGAGTTGGGAGAGACTTGAGGTAGAAAGACCAATTAGAAGATCATTGCAATAATTCAGGCTAGAAGTGATTAGACCTTAAACTAGGCTATTGACTGTTTGAGTGGAGAGAACAGGTCATGTGAAAGAGAGCTGTTGTTTAGAACAAAATTACAAAGAGTCGGCAACTAATTATATATGTGGGGTGACCAAGACAGAGAAGTCAAAGACTATGTCCAGGTTGTGAACTAAGGTAATTGGAAAGATGATGGTTCCTTCAGCAGTAATAAGAAAGCTGAAAAGTGAAGGATAGGTTTGGTAGGGAAGATAATAAGGTCACTTTTGTACATTGTAAGTTTGAGATGCCAATAGCACACCCAATTCAAAATGCCTAATAGCAGATTGTGATGTAGAAGAGACTAGGACTGGACAAACAGATCTGGGAATTATTTTCACAGAGATGCAAATTGAACAAATAAATACTTATGGGATCACCAGGTAAGAGAGTAATAGAGAGAAAAGAGAAGTGGATTAAGGACATAACATTAGGAAACACCCACAGTTAGATGGCTTGACATAGATGGAGATCTTGCTAAAGAAACTGTGAAGGAGAAGTCAGACAGAAAAGAAGAGAAGCAATCCATCAATCAACATTTATTAAGCACCTATTATGTGCCAGGCACTGTAGTAAGCCCTGGGAATACAAAAAAAAAAAAAAGATAAAATGATAGTACCTGCCTTCAAGGACCTTCCAATCTAATGAAGGAACTTATAACCTAGTGAAGAATTAAGAGAGAGTAGAATTATGAAAATTCAGAGAGAAGAACATATCTAGGAGAAGATGGCCAATAGTATTAAATGCTGTAGCAAGGTCAAGAAGGAAAAGGTCAAGAAGAAGCCATTTGATCTGGCACTTAAGAAATCACTGGTAACTTTAGAGGGAGTTGTCTCAACTGAATGATGAAAGTGGAAGACAAATTGTGGAGGGTTTTAAAGAGAGTAAGAGAAGAGAAAAAAGAATCAACACAAGTAGGCAACTTTCTCAAACAGTTAGCTGAGGGGGGTGGGGGGGGGCGGAGAAAGATATGGGATGATAATGGCCAGGCACAACAGGATCCAGTGAGGGTTTTGTAAGGACAGGGGACACCTGGAGTGTTGGAAAATACCAATAGAGAGAGACTGAAGAGTAGAGCATGGGGATATTTATGAGAACAACCAATTGGGGATAATGGAAGAAGATGGGATTAAAGAGTTCATGAAGTGGAATTGGTCTTATTTGAAACAGCTGTTTGGATGAGCGCCTCCACTCATACTCTTCTAGCTCCTGGATATGTTGTTGTTGGGTTTTTGTTTGGTTTTTTGTTTGGTTGGTTGGTTTATTTTTTGGATATGTTGTTAAAATGATTATAATTAGGTTGATCATTATCAGGTGAAATCAATCAATTAACAACCATTTATTCAGAGTTTGCTATGTGCCAGGAACTGTGCCACACACCGATAAGTAAAGACAAAAATGATTTAGTCCCTGACCTCATGTAGTTTATCTTCTATTGGGGTGGGGAATATGAACGCATACAAGTAAACATAATCCAGATCTAAATATCAGGTCATTTGGAAAGGCAGGGGAGGGTTAGGAAAGGCCTCATCTTGGAAGTGCCAGCCGAACTAAATTTTTAAGCAAACTATGAATTCTATAAGTCAAGGATAAGAAAGGTATACAAACCAGGTATCAGTGAAATTCTATATAAGGTCATTGAGATGTGAATTGAAATGCCATGGGTGGAGAACAACCAAGCAGTCCAGCTTGACTGGAATATAAAGGGGAGCCAGATATAAAAGCCTGCAAAGTAGGGCTTCCTGAGCAGGGAAATGACAAAGTCATACCTATGCTTTGGATAAATCGCCATGGCTGCTTTGTGGAAGGCAGATGAGAGAGGCAAGAGCCCCGAGGCAGGAAGACCTATTGGTCTGCTTATTAGCAGATCATTACAATAGTTCATTAGGGAGGTGATGAGCCGATGACCTAAGCTGGTGGCTGTATAAATTAAAAGGAGGGGATGAATGCAAGAGATGCTTTGGAGAATGAATGAATAAGACTTGTTAACTGATGACATATTGGTAGCAGGAGTAGAGAGGCAATGGGGCATGGATGACTGAGATTTGTAAACTAGGATGAGTTGAAAAATGTCCTCAGCAGAAATAGCAAAGTTCAGAGGAGGGGAGGGTTTGAAGGAAAGATGAGTTGCTTTGGACACATTGACTTCAAGATTTCTATAAGATTTCTATAGTTGCAAATATCCAATAGGCATTTGGTGATATGGCATGGTGTTCAGGAGAGAGACTAGGGCTGGATATATGGATCTGGAAGTCAGCTACATAGTAAGTGATTGAATCCATGAGAGAACTATGCAGAATACTTAATCCAAAGTTTTCCCTTTCCTACTCTATCCTTTAGTAGGCTACTCATATCTTGGTTCTTTCTAAGTTAAGGGCCAGTCTCTGCCATCAGATGGCTATGCCTAATGTCTATTGCCATCTTCACCAGGGAATCAACATCACCAAAGGTTTTTGCTACCCCAAGTTCAATCATTTATGTATAATACACATATAAAAAAGACCTGAACAAGGGAGATGGCTTTCGAAAGACAGAGACTGAGAAGATGGTGGAAGCAGATGATCACGAAGGGGCCTGTTATGATATTGTCAAATTAATTTCACACACGATATGCCCATTGAGGATTGGAGCAAAACACAAAAACTAGGCTCTCCTTCACTTTTTTTCTTTGTTTTAACAAGACACCTCGCTGTCACTGCTGCGTGTAAATGAATAATGAAATTGATGCCTTTGGGGGAAAAAAGAGAGGAAAATACTTCTTTACTTTGAATTAAGAATACGTGACATCTTTGCTGTCAGTGATAGTGAAGTGAAATACATCCCAAATATGTCTTGACATAACTTGACAGGAACGTATGTCTTCTTTTCTCTCATTTATTTATTTTTTGTGATAAGAATATGTGATTTGGCTGCCAAGGAGGCTTGTAATGTTGTAGGGAGATGGCAGTGAAATTATGTTGGGGACGTCCAATTTCCCCTGACAGAAGAAGTGGCATTAGCTAAAGTATGCAAGCAGTCGGAGGCAGTGAACAACGGGCCTGAGCCAGCCAGTGCTGTGTATCGACATTTGTCAAAACAACTCCTCTCCAGGCATCCAAATGTGCCTTTCTTCTTTGTTTAATTCAGATGGGCTCCAGTTTCTGTACTTTTGCATGTGATGACTGCCAAAGAGCCAACACCACTCGTATGTAGATGGCATTATGAGAGTGGAAATCACCCTCTCCCCTTCCTTCCCACCAAGAGGATGAATGTATGCATCTCAATCTGAAGCTTCCTTCCAAGCTCAGCTCAGTCATCCCTTCCAAAGCCTTTCCTAGTTCCTCAGACATTGCTGCTCGACTGCCCTCCCTCCCTCCCCTCCCTCTCTCTCTCTCTCTCTCTCTCTCTCTCTCTCTCTCTCTCTCTCTCTCTCTCTCTCTCTCTCTCTCTCTCTTCCTGAGAGTAACAAGTAGATTTTCATCTGTGTCCATGTACTTCCCTAGTAGAATCAATTCAGAAATAACTTACTTTAGGAAGCACTGGAGAATAAAAAAAGACAGAAAACAAAACACTCCCTTCCCTCAAGGAGTTTACAATCCACATTTGGCAGACTATACAGACACAGATCGCCCCATACAAAGTGATGGGGTTTAACTGATATCTGGAGAGGGTGGTCAGCATCCAGCTCAGGAGTGGAGGCACTTAGGCTGGGCGGTCAAGGAAATTAGGGGATTTAAGAGGCAGGCTAAGGATGGACCACATTCTCAAGATAGGGGATAACATCTCCTGCCTTTTCAAGTCCTTTTCCTCCTTAAGGGCCCTGTTAAAGTGCTACCTCCTCCAAGAAGTCTTTGCCAAGCCTCCTGGCTATCTCTGGCCTGTACTTCCCTTTTTGACCTCAGGCTGGTCACTTTACAAAAGGAAGGGTTGACTACATGGCTTCTGAGGTCCCTGCTGGCTCTAGCTCCAGTCTGAAGAACCTCTTCCTCCTCCATCATTATCATATATCACTGTTTACATGTTTCTTCTCTTGCTGCCCTGATAGAATGCAGATTCCACAAAGACTCCACTGGGGCCACTCCTGTTCTGTCTTTAGATTTCCAAAAGCACACTGCTTTCCAAAAAGTAGATGCCTGCAAAATACTTGTAAGGATTGGATTGGATTATACTGAGTGGCTCTGAATCTATCAGGATCATAAATCTCATGTGGCTAAAGGAGCCTTTGCATCCGGCAAAAAAAACCAAAAGACACTCATATCCTTGGCTCTGCAGGAAAGAAATGGGCATTTAATTCAACCCAATCCCATTGAGTTAACATGTATTAAGAGCCTACTATGTGCCAAGCATGGTGCTAGGCAATGGTGATACAGTCCCTGCCCTCAAGGAGCTTATGATTGACATGATAAATGACCTGGTTTCCATTGGGACTTTATGGATGGAAATAAATCAAGATGTGACATGAGAGAATTTGGCCATGCTAGCTCCCGGCTTCAACTGTGCTGTTTCTAATTCTTTTGTGGCACTGTTCCTTGTTTGGCTGAATCTATAGCATTGTTTCTTTCGGTGAGTGGTCAGTGTCCTGATGAAGCCTTTTAAAAGCACTTGAAGATATTGGGGCATCGATGGCCCCTTGGAAATTAGGTGGGGGAGCAATTATTCAATTATTAGTCGCTATTAGAGCAATGCAGTGACAGAAAGGGGAGGATTAATCTAAGCCAATGACTTGACTCGTCCTTGAATTTCTTTTTTTTTTCTTTTCTTTTGGGCCCTTTTAAGGATACACACACACACACACACACACACACACACACACACACACACACACACACACACAGAGTTTTTCTAGAAGCCTGGCAACAATTTCTACAATAAATGGCGTTTGAAGCAAGAAGCCCTTCCCCAGCACAGGCAGAAAGGGAATCAGCCCAGCAGTGTAATCATTGCTCGACCGTTTGAAGGAATACAGAGCTCAGATGCCTCCGGATAACCCACCAGGCCCAGAGGCACTGGACAAAGAAAGGGGGAAAAATAATAGAAGCGGATGCTTTATTAAGTATATTTTTTCTCACTTAGGTGCCCATCCCCTGGCCAGACAATTAGTTGAAGTTCTTTCCAGAGAAAGTGCTTACCCACCAAGAAAAACTCTTTTAACCTTTCAAAAATAACAAATATCTCTAATGACTTTCATCCCCCCCTTTCCATTGACATCACAGATACAATGTGGCCTGTCTTGAAGTCAGGCCCAAATTGAAATAACGGCTGGCGGGGCGAGGAAAAATAGAGCCCTCAACAATGAGAGTGACAGATGAAGCCTGGGTAGCCTTGAAAAAGAGAATAACCCAAACTATGACCTGGTGCAGAGAGACCGTAGTTTAGTAAGATACCTGCCCAGGCTGTAAGCTAATAAGCTGGGGCATTTGTGCAGGATGAGTAGCTGAGCCAGGGACTTCATGCGCGTTGCCAGGGTTTTTTGGGGGGGTTTTTGTGGCTAAAAGGAACCCACAAAGTGCTTTCAAAATAAGAATCTTTTTTATTATGTTACAAGAATTCAGCCCCTACCTTCACCTCCAATGTTTTTTTTTTTTTTTTTCAAATTTTGTGTTGCAAAATTGCTAACAGCCTCTTGGAATAGTCCAGAAGGTTGCATTTCCTAGATCCAGCAAATCCACCTGAAAACAAACAAGTACAACAGGATGCGTTCATTAAGTACCTACTTTGTATGGCTGCTCTTCTAGGCACCTGCCTACATGGAGGTTACATTCTCTTGGGATCTATTCCACCTTAAAAACAAACAAAAAAAACAAAACAAAACAAACAAAAAAATGGTACCAGCATGCTATTTTCTATTTTCTTTCATTTTTTCCTTTTATTGGAGTCTTCTTATACAAAATGAATAATATGGAAATATTTTACATAATTGTACATGTATAACCTAAATCTGATGGCTTACTTCCTCAGGGAGGGGGAGGGCAAGGAGAGAGGGAGGGATATTCAGAACTCAAAACTTAAGATAAAACTGTTATTGTTGTTTTTTTTAAACCATAATATTCAGTGGATAGAGTCAGGAGGATCTGAGTTCAAATATGGCCTCAGACACTTAACACTAGCTGTGTGACCCGGGGCAAGTCACTTAACCCTAATTTCCCCACAAAAAGCAAAACAAAACAAAAATAAACAAAAACCAAAGCCCAATATCCCATAAGACCTCTGACTCTTGTTGTCCAACCTCCTCCAATCCATGATCGTTCATCTCTTGTTTCTTGTTTTGTTTTTTTGTTTTGTTTTGTTTTGTTTTGTTTTGTTTTGTTTTGTTTTGTTTTGTTTGTTTGTTTTTGCAGGGCCATGGGGGTTAAGTGACTTGCCCAGGGTCACATAGCTAGTAAGTGTCAAGTGTCTGAGGCAGGATTTGAACTCAGGTACTCCTGACTCCAGAGCCGGTGCTTTATCCACTGAGCCACCTAGCTGCCCCCACATCTCTTGTTTCTACACTTCGTGCAGATAATGTACTCTCTTCCTCTCCTAGAATCCCAAGGTCCCTCCAAAGCTGAGCTCAAACGTCACCTTCTAGAGGAGGCATGTCTTGATATCCTCGGATGCCACCCTCTCTACTTTATATTTCCTTTGGGTGCTTTTGAATGTGGAAGGCTTTCAGAGGCTTCCCTCTATTCTACCTGCGGAGACCTGTCTCCAAAGACTTGTTCCATTCATATGTGAACATTCTTCCAACAGAATGTAAGCTTCCTGAGGGCTGGAACTGTGGGTTGCTTGGGATTTTTAAAGTTATCTTTGTCTTCCTAGCACAGTACCTGGCACCTGGTGGACACTTCATAAATTCTTGATCGGTTGGCTCAGAGAGAAAGACAAACTTGATTAATTATTTCAGCAGTTAGTGTACCCGAACCACATTCCAGTGTCTACCTCGAGTTTTGTCCCAGGCCAACTACATGACTAAGTGAGCCCAGACTGGTTCTAGCAAATGTGATGATTTCTGTCCTCATTCAGGTATTTCGGATGCAGATTTTCTCACTCAACTTAGATTCTATGTCTCCCACCCATCCAACACTCTGGTACAAGGTGACTTGGGAAGGGGAGGCTTCTGGCACCTAAACCTGGTTTGGGGTTTATCTGAGTCCTAGTTCCCATGTTTCCCATTGTTTTGAGAATTTTCTCCATGTGATGAATATTGTGGGCTTGGTATCTGAGAGACTTTGTAAGTTTCCCTGATTCTGGTAGAAGAGAATTGAACTCAGGTTAAAAATGATCAAATAATGCATGACTGGATAAGCTTCCAAATGACTCAAACTTGGTTTAGAATATAAATAGCCTATGTTTTCTATCATGTATGTGTTTTGTGTGTACATATTTAAATATTTATAGAAATTCATACAACATGAAACATTTTGCCCACCCAAATAAACATTTCACATCACTGTAAAATAAATACAGTAGCCTTTGTTGCCATTCACATTTTCAAGTCTCTGGTGGAGGAAAGAGCATTTTTGTTCTTTTGTAGGGAATAGTGAAGGGAAGTTTATTTCTCCTCCGATAGCAACTGAAATGAGCATGGGAGCTTTCTTGGGTTCTTAGTAACTTTCCTATCCTTTTCTTTCTTTCTTTCTTTCTTTCTTTCTTTCTTTCTTTCTTTCTTTCTTTCTTTCTTTCTTTCTTTCTTTCTTTCTTTCTTTCTTTCTTTTTTTGACATTTGGGATTTTTTGTCAAACATTCAACCCATTTTGCTGGACACATTTTCACTCCATTTCTAAACCAATGTGTATTTTTAAGGAGAATTTAATCCATATGTTTCTGTTTAATTTTCACTAAACTCATCAACATGGTCTTATGTAAGAGCAATCTGGTATCCAAGAAGTCTTCTGAGTCTTTCTGTAACAAGCCTTCTTAAAGCTATTTTTCTTTGAAACAGGAAGTCGTGTTTTGCCAACAATAAAGAAACTCAAACCCCCAGAAGGGTTGAGACCAGTTTGAAGCATGGAGCCCCAGGCTCAGGCCATTCTGCATTTGGCAAAACCGAACCCACTTCCCTCCTAGCTCTGAAGTACCTTATTGTTTTCCCCCAAGAAATGGTTCATTTTATTCTTCATTAAAATTGAAGTATTTAAAACTATCTCCTAATTTCTTCCCTCTGCCACATTCCAAGATATATGCCATCAAACCCAAGGTCTAACATTTTTACTTCAATGCAAATCAGCTTAATCGGATATTCTGTTTGTACTCCTCTCCTAATTCCACCAGCCTCAATTTCTGTTTTCTGTGACTCACTAGAAAGGTGATTATGAAGACGACATATGGTAGGGAAGGAGTGGGATCCAGCCACTGTTATTCCTTTAGTTCGTTGCCCAGCAATGAAAGACATCCATTCCTGGTGAATCCCACAATTTCAGAACATTCTCTTTTCACGCTCGGAAAGAGTCTGAGAAAGTATGGCTGCATCTTCTGCTGAGAACTGATAGCTCAACAGAGGCTATTAAGAGTCACCTCGATTCAGGGACCCAGCATCTTTTTCTGGCTATTGAGGGGTATGAACCACCACCCAAGGTCTTCATCCATTTCTGTCTTTCCTACAACACTCAGATTATGGTGGTTTGCTTCTAAGGCTGTGAAACTGACTGCAGAGGGGGACCCTGGAGAATCTATACAGTCAATGAAATACCCGGGTCACTCTGGGCCTTTGTCCTTGCTCCCTTCTGGTGGTGAGGTGGCACTGCCCTCTAGTGAACATTCACCACAATTAGATTGCTGTTGGAACTTAGTTCAGAGTTCCTTTCAAATGCCTCTTTCTGAAGTCTCTTGGGATTAAAATCTGCTACACTTGAATCATTTTTTTAAAAGGAATAAATTAGAGGCAAACAGTAGATTCCTTCAAGCAAAAACAGAACTTTGGGACTTGGAGCTGAATAGGATTCCTGGCAGCTCACAAATAAATATGCTGCTGCTAATGACAAAAATATAAGTGTTAAATATACATGTGTATAATAACAATACATCTACACACAGATCCATCTTCTTAGAGAAGTAATGTGGCCTTGGCTTAGAATTGGAAGGACCTGGGTTCAAGCTCAGCCTCCAATACATACTGTCTAGGAGACCCTGGGCAAGTCACAACTTCTCAGTGCCACCCCACCCCATCCCAACCTAGACAATTCTCTAGGAGTAGAAGTGACAGACCTAAAGATCCATAGAGGCAAGTCTAATCCTTACACACCCATGAAATCCTAGGCCTAGACAAAACAAATCCCCAAACAATAAGCCTTCCTAAAGCTACAATTATCTAAAAGACAAATTTAAAATAGAAGAAAACAATTCTCTTCCTAAATGAAAGAAAAGTAGGGAAGCTTCCTGGGACAGAAATTATTGTGAAATAATTTGAAGAGTAGTGAGAGTTTGGTGAAGTAGATTTATGGGTATGAGAGTGAGTCTGGGTGCCCAGAAGTAAAACAATATCATAGAAATTGAAAAAAGGTTCCATTTGGCTTTCTTATCTGGAAGCAAAAGTGTCCATAGTAGTTTACACAGACTACGATAGTTGTTAAATACAAGTTGTGGCTGATTATCTTATGAGAGCAAATCGAGGTCTCTAAGTCAACAGCTCATGCTACCTCTTAGAATTTCATGGAGGGGGAGTAATGATACCATAGCCACTTTAAGGGGCTGTTATAAGGGTCAAATAAAATAAATGTATGTGAGAGTATTCTAAAATGTAAGGTATCTAAGATTCAAATTGATACGGCAATACTTACTACTGGTCTGATCTGGGGTACATTACTTCCTCCCTCATCTGGACCTCAGTTTCCATATCTGTAAAATTAGAAGAATTAATTTTCACCCTGTGGGTGGATCTGTAGAATAGGTTGATTATTCTGGATAGTGATGTGGGATTTGTTAATAAGGTGACCAGACTGTCCATCCCTTGGACCCAGAGATCCCATTTGGGGGCATATACGCCAAAGGAGTCAAAGATAGAAAGAATTGTTTCTCCACCAATTTGTCCAATTGGCATTTCTTTTTTCTTTTGTGGTAGCAAGAAACTGGATATAGAGTGGGTGGTCATTAACTGGGGAATAACCTCACAGATTTTAGAACAAAAATGTAATAGGATGTCATTAAGCCATAAGAAATGGAGAATAAAGAGAAGCATGAGAAGACATATGAACTGATGCAAAAAGAAGTGTGCAGAACCAAGAAAACAAAATTCACAGTGACTACAATAATGTAACTGGAAAGAACAGCAACAAAAACATGAAAACAAAATACTGAGTAATTATAATGAAAAATCATGGTCCTGAATAAAAGATGAAAAAAATTCATCTCCCCTGATTTGTTTTGTTTGTTTGTTTGTTTGTTTTTGCAGAAGGAGGGGAGTGTGGGTGTGAAACACTGAGGACTCCGTTGATGTGTTGATTAGTTTTGCTAAACTGATTTTTTTTTCTTCTTCCTTCCTTCCTTCCTTCCTTCCTTCCTTCCTTCCTTCCTTCCTTCCTTCCTTCCCTCCTTCCCTCCTTCCCTCCTTCCCTCCTTCCCTCCTTCTTTCCTTCCTTCCTTCCTTCCTTCCTTCCTTCCTTCCTTCCTTCCTTCCTTCCTTCCTTCCTTCCTTCCTTCCTTCCCTCCCTCCCTCCCTCCCTCCCTCCCTCCCTCCCTCCCTCCCTCCCTCCCTCCCTCCCTCCTTCCTTCCTTCCTTCCTTCCTTCCTTCCTTCCTTCCTTCCTTCCTTCCTTCCTTCCTTCCTTCCTTCCTTCCTTCCTTCCTTCCTTCCTTCCTTCCTTCCTTCCTTCCTTCCTTCCTTCCTTCCTTTTGCTTGTTTCCATGTTGCCAAGCAGCCTCCTCAGAGAGAAGTGAAATGATGCTCACAATCCACAAAGCAAGAGAAGGGGCTGCTTTGCCTTAACCTCAGGCAAACTGGTGAAACCCAGGGACTCCTTCTTAAAATCATGTTTCCAAAAGCATAAAACACAAATGTGAAAGACTGCAAAGGAAATCAACTCTAGTGAAATTCAGTTGTTCAAAAATATTTAAAAAAAAACACAGGTTCACAGACTTCAATTGAACAATGCTCCTACTCTAGAGTATGAAGGATTCTCAGAGACTGTCTAATCCAACCACCCCCTTTACTGAGGAGGAAAGCTGAGGCCTAGACACGGAAGTGACTTGCCCAGGGTCACCCAGCTAGAAAGCTTCAGGGATGATATTTTCAACTCAAATCACAGAAACATAGGCTCATAGACCCAAGAGGGGTCAGGGACCTCAGAAACCTTCTAGTCCAACACTCACAGATGAAGACTCAGAAAGGATAAGTGATTTATCCAGGGTCTCTCAGCTGGTAAGGAGCAAAGCTGGGATTATGAACCAGGACCTCTGACTCCACGTAAGGTGCCCTTCCCACCACACCACACTGCCTCCTATGATATCATGGTCAAGGAAAAGGAGTTCCCTGGCATTCTCTAGCCACCTCACCTGCTGGGCTCCGTGCTGAGGTAACAGCCAAGCAGAAGGGGCCCTGCCAGTGACTCCCCCTTCCAAAGCCCTCTTTGGACAGGTAAGCTAATGTGTTCTAGGTGGCCAGTGAGAGAAGGTAGCAATTTTCCTTGCTGGATTCATACCCACGCTCCACCCTGAAGAGAGGGAAGAATAATTTGAAAGCAATGAAGCTGTTATTTGGCCTTACCTGTAATCACAATCAACATCAAACATATTTACCACTTTAAACTTAATCTTTTTTTCCTATTTGGATATGGTTTTAAGAGAATGAGGAATTCCTCATCAGACAACATGATAAAATAGTAAGAGAACTGACTGGAGAGTCAGAAGATCTAGGTTCAAATCCTGATCTGGTTCATACTACAAGACCCCTAACTTTTTTGTGAGTTTTTTTTTTTTTTGCAGGGAAATGAGAGTTAAGTGACTCGCCCAGGGTCACACAGTTAGTATGTGTCAAGTGTCTGAGGTCAGATTTGAACTCAGGCCCTCCTGAATCCAGGGTCTTTATCCACTATGCCAACTATCTGCCCCCCCAACTTTTTTTTAACCTCAGTTTCCCTAATTGCAAAATGAGGGAGAATGGACCAAATGTTCTCTGAGGTTTCTCCTTGATTTAAATCTTTGATCCTAGGGGAAAGGCTCATTGCAGATCAACAAATTCATCTAAAAGTTATAGTCTTAGACCATTCCCTGGGGCCCTGAAAAGCTAAGGAAATTGACTGATCAATGTCAGGGTTTCCCTAACTACCAGGTTCTCTCCTTGGCCACTCCACTCCATTGTGTCTCCTTTAAAACGTCAATTTTTTAAATCCACGGGCCTCAGTGTCCTCATCTATAAAATGAAAGGTCTACAAGATTCCTTCCAGCTCAGATCCATGACCCTATGATAGTTCTAGAGTGACGATATAAATTCTCCCTATAGAGTTGAATCTTAAGGCTTGGCTCATGTTTCATTGTTCGTCGGGTGATTCTGAGGTGCTCTGTTCAAATAAGATGAGATCCTTTCAACTGCCACGGACCCTTCCAATCCACTCTCGAATCCCCCACATTTCCTAATGTGGGTCTAATGACTTTTTTTTTTTATTCCCATGGGAGTTTTCTCCAGGGTTTCTCACCAGAGCAAACATTAATCTTCTCCTAGCCCCTAAGCTGTGTTTCCCCACCCCACACATATAGTGAAACATGGGCTTTCCTCCACCTCAGCCCCACCCGCTCATGGGCCACACATTGCTACAAATTCCTAATCAACAGGGGTACTTACAAGTTCACAGAGCAAAACATGAGATCAGACAATATCATGAAAGCCTTCTCCTTTCTCTGCTTCTGTTTATTGGGAGCAACCAGAGGAAGGATTGGTATTTAACAAGAAGCCCTGTAAGGATGAAAACATGGGTTTTCTCACTGCTTCTGTGCCTGCCATTTAAATGATAATAGAATGATAGCTGCAAGGGATGTCACACACCTATCCCCTAGTTTTTCAGCAAGGAAGCCAAGGCCTAAAGCAATGATTGCCCCGGTTATCCAGGGAAAAGTGGTAGAGACAGGGCCAGTATTCTTTCCACCATATCATATCAAACAGGGATCAAAAACTCTCTTTGGTTTTGGTTTTGTTTTTCTTAAGAGCAAAATGAAACAGTGCACACACATGTTTTCTTCATCTTCACTTTCTTCACCATCCAGGGTTATGGCCACAGAAGTCCACCTGTTTGGCTGGGAAACTGGACCTTTCAAATCATCCATCTTCTCTTGGCTTAGCCCAAGGTCCCCCTTGGCTAAGCAAGATGCCCACCTCACAGTGGTACGTCACAGATGCCCACAGAGACCTCGGGCTCCATCTGTATCAGAACCTTCCCTGACCTTTGCAGAACAACACAAAACCATGAATGCGAAGGTCTGTTTGTGTCCGTTTTCCCCTTATTAATGCTTAGTCCTGGTCTACATTTCCAGCCAGTCTTTCATTTAAAAACACAATCTCATTCAAAACCTGTCTGGTAAGTCAATCCCTGGGGTAACTGTTACCTGCGATGGGGGCCGACCTAGGGCCTTGTAGCACTTGACATCATCATTTGGACGGGTTACAGAAGCTTTTGAGGGACTTGTTAGAAGCAGGCTCACCCTGCAACCCAGAGCCAAGCGCAGAAGAAAATTAGTGCATTTATCTGTCAGCATTAGACTAGATTTTCAATCCAGTTCACTAGTCACAGGGTCTGGCTTTCTCTTTCTCTGGGGAGATGAAACTGATACACTCAGAGGTAGTAAAGGTGTCAGTTATAAATTAAACCATTGGTACACAAACACATACACATACACACACACACACACACACACACACACGATTACAATTTTAGGCAATATATTTGGTCTAAGGTCAAAATACTCTTGTTAAGAATCCGGCTTTCTAGAACCCTGATAAGATATCAAGCTATAGCACCACCTGTCTTATTCAAACCTGTTTCTATATTCGACTTTCAGAGTGAACTAGGGTTTTAAACTGCATATGGTTACAGCAGGGCCGCATGCCACCAAGAAGGAGTTAATGAGGCAGCAGTCCTACTGTTATCCTTGCCCCCTGGGTATGAAAGATATATACATCCACTGACCACCTGCTTCTTACCTCCTCTTTAAATAAATAGGAATCCTCTTTGTAATGGCCTCTGAGGTAATCTGCAAGGCAGCTTTCAGGTGTCTTTCTTGGGAACGGTCCTGTTTTCAGACTTATTTCCCATCAAGTTATCTAGCCAGAAATTTTAAGGATCAGAATGACCCACCATTTTTCTGAGCAATCATAAAACTCAACAGGAAAACTTCCCTCAAGTACCTGGAAAAAAATTATATCTTTTATTGTTAGAACATACAAATACATCCATGACTTGGATCCACTGGACCAAGATAAAGCCCCACTGAGAAGCAGTCAGGAAGCATCCACTGTGGGCCAAGTGATACATGAGACAATCGTGATACAACCAGAGGAGATCTTGGGGAGCAGTTCCTTATTTTAAAAGAAAAGCCAGGGGCAGCTAGATGGCGCAGTGGATAAGCACCGGCCCTGGATTCAGGAGTACCTGAGTTCAAATCCGGCCTCAGACACTTACTAGCTGTGTGACCCTGGGCAAGTTACTTAACCCCAATTGCCTCACCAAAAAAAAAAAAAAAAAGAAAAGCCAGGGGGCAGCTAGGTGGCACAGTGGATAAAGCACCAGTCCTGGAGTCAGGAGAACCTGAGTTCAAATCCGACCTCAGACACTTGACACTTACTAGCTGTGTGACCTTGCGCAAGTCACTTAACCCTCATTGCCCTGCAAAACAAAACAAAACAAAAGTCCAGAGCAGAACTGACTGACTAAGGGTCATCCAAGTGGTAGTGAGCCCAGGTCCTCTGATTTCAAATTCATTACTGTTTCTGCTGGACCTTCACAGATACCTTGAAACCACAGAAATGGAGAAACATGTGGGTTTGATGCTTCTATCCTCATGTCTCCATGCTGTCTCAGCAGTGTCAGTCCAGAGCCCAGAGTTTGAATCCCATCTTAAGCACTTATCGTTGGTATGATCATGGACAAATATTACCTTTCAGAGTCTCAGCTTCATATATAAAATACAGATAACTATCCTAAAAAATAATTACCTACATGTAAGGGAAATGCTTAGAAAGACTTAAAACTATGTAAATGTGAATTACTGTTATTTCTTTTCCTTTTTTTTTTGCAGGCCAATGACTTGCCCAGGGTCACACAGTTAGTAAGTGTCAAGTATCTGAGGCCGGATTTGAACTCAGGTCTTCCTGAATCCAGGGCCAGTGCTTTATCCACAGCACCACCTAGCTGCCCCCAATTACTGTTATTTCTGACCAGGGATCAAGTTAATAAATAATTATTAAGTGCTTACTATATGCCAGGCATGATGCTAAGTTCTGGAAGCATAGAAAAGTCAAGTTAATAAATAATTATTAAGTGCCTACTATGTGTCAGGCATGATGCTAAGTTCTGGGAACATAAAGAAGTCAAGTTAATAAACAATTATTAAGTGCCTACTATATGCCAGATGTGATGCTAAATTCTGAGAATATAAAGAAAGTCAAACACACACACACACACACACACACACAGAAACACAGTCTTTCCTTTCAGAGAGCTCACAGCCTAACAGGGGCAATAACTATGTACAAATAAGATTTGTAGAAGATAAATTGGAGATAATGTCAGAGGGAAGGCAGGAACATTAAGAGGGAGCAGGAAAGGATTCTTATAGAAAGTGAAACTTTAAAAGCCGAGACTCGAGGAAAGTTAGGGAAACCTGGAGGCCAAGATGAGGAGGGAGAACATTCCAGGCTGCTTTGAAGAAATGAAATATCTCCAGTACTTTGAAGGTTGAGTATGGCCGATAATTAAAGTACTACATAAATGTCAGCTATTAATGAATTTCAGAGATTTTCTATAGAAGGTATTAGCAACCATTTAGATAACAGGCAAACCAAAGGGCACACACCACTAAGCCTATTACGAATGCAATTCGATTCAATTAAAGAAGCATTTATTAAGTGCCTGCTATATACCAGATGCTGTGCTGAGGGCTCAAGATGCAATGACAAAAATACCCACCCCCAACCTCAAGGGGTTTACATTCCATTGGAATCACATCCTATTATCCCTATTTAAATCAACAACAAAAGGAATACCAAAAAAGTAGTTAAGCTTTTATTCCAGGGCATTATATGTAAAGGTTCACGAAGCGATTTCCCCCTTCCTCCCTTCCTTCCCCCCCTCCCCCTGGCTCTACAAGAGTGATAGTATAACTATCATTATCCCCTTACTTCCCTGGTACCCACATAATGGCAGGAGAACTAGATGGAAGGACCCCTGTGGAGGACCCAGATAAGAACTGCAAAGATGAGAAGGTAGAGAAGGGTCGCCGTCTGTGTAATTGGAAGAAGTGTGGCCATTGATGAGAGCACAGATCTCATCATTTAGAAGTTCACACATGAGGAAGTCAAAACTATGAGCAGTGAGGTGCTCATGTCACAGAACCAGTGGGACTGGGAGTCTGGATCGGAACCTAGATCTTCTAGCTCAGAGGGGCAGGGGCTTTCCCCACAGTGTTGTCAAGATGGGGTCCACCTCGTCCCGCACAAACCAAAGAAAACAGGAGGGAGCCATAAACTGACAGCTCTCTTTCTCTCTCTCTCTCTGACTGTGCACATGGAATCAGGAAATCAATCAGTTAGCATTTATTAAGTTTATACAGTGATTGAATTCTGGGAATGTGTGTGTGTGTGTGTGTGTGTGTGTGTGTGTGTGTGTGAAAAAGAGTTCCTAACCTCACAATTGTTACATTCTATCAGATGAAGTGACATGTATGCATAGAAGTAATTTGGGAGGGAGGGCAATGAGGGTTAAGTGACTTGCCCAGGGTCACACAGCTAGTAAAAGTCAAGTGTCTGAGGCTGGATTTGAACTCAGGTCCTCCTGAATCCAGGGCCAGTACTTTATCCACTGCGCCACCTAGAAGTAAAATTTTTAAATATACAAAGGAAATACCGATTAATTTGGGGGGAGCACTGGAAGTTGGAGGGGCTCGAAAAGGGTCCCGCGTAGGTGAGCTGAATTTTGAAGGAAGTCGGGGGTTCTGAGAGGCAGAAGTGAGGAGGCATGGTATTCCAGGCATGGGGAATAGCTTTTGCAAAGGCATGGAAGAAGGAGATGGAAGGACGGGAGGAGAAAAAGAGAGAGAGACAGAAAGAGGGAAAAAGAAAGAGAGTGAGGAGGAGAGAAATACAGAGAGGGAGATAAAAAGGTGAGAAAAGAAGAGAGGACAGGAGAAAAGAGGAGAAAGGAAGGGAAACGGGGAAGGGAGGGGGAAAAGAAGAAGAAGAGAAAGAAGAGAGCAAGTGGGAGAGAAGAGAGGGAGAAGGAGAAAGAGAGGAAGAGGGACACAGAGGAGTGACAGACACAGAGAGAACATTTAAGCATTTACTGTATGCTGGGCATACAGTAGAATCAAACAGAGCAGTCCCTGCCTTCAGGGAGCGTACAGTCTAATAGGGAGAAACAGCACATAAAGGGGAGCTGGAAAGGGAGGAGATGGCCTGGGAGTGGCCTATGGGCCTGTTTCGGAGCAATATAAGGTGAAAACTCACCTTCAGAACCCAGGAGCCCAAGGTCAGAATCCAAGGTTGCCGGGTGTGGGGTGAAGATGATGGCCTGGCCAGGTATAGACATGATAGCGAGAAGACAGCCAGGAAGGGAGAATGTGGTGTGAGGCGCCCCAAGGAGGCCAGTTTGCTGGGAACAGGGAGAAGAACATGTAACAAGTCTGAAAAGAGGGGCTCGTGGCACCGCGGGAAGGGCCTTGGTTTCCAAACAGAGGCCTTTGGCATTTACCCTCAAGCAGCAGTTCTTACCCTAGTGCTTGCTGTGAAGTCACTGGCAAGCTGTGGGTCCCTTTTCATTAGAGTGTACAAAATAAATTCATAAAATAAAATACTTGGCAATAGAAAGGAAAGTGATCATATTGAAGATGCAATTACCAAAATATTTTTAAAAACAAGTTCAGGGACCCCAGGTTACAAAATCCTGCCTTACAGGTAAAAGAGGTTCCAGGGCTCTTGAGTGGAGGATGGATGTGGCTCAACCTGTGTCACCTGTGATACGTACACATGCATGCACACACACATATAAACACACATGCATATACACATACATATACACATATATAAACACACATACATGCATATATAGACAGACACATCTATACACAGATATCTATGCATAGATGAATGTATGCATAGAGACATATTTTTATGTCTAGACTTAGATTTCTAGAAAAAAAGAAGAAGAGTTACACAGAGCTTACTATGTGCCAGGCACACAATGATTCTCATTTAATCCTCACAACAACCCTGGGAGGTGGATGCTATTATCCCCATTTTACAGATGAGGAAACTGAGGCAAACATTGGCTTTGACTTGCCTAGGTCACACAGTAAGTTTCTGAGATAGGATTTGAACCCGGGTCTTCCTGACCCCAGGCCCAGCACCCTATCCACTGTTATACCTAGCTGTTCTGCTCTGGTAGGTAGGTGTGGGATCCTTCCCTCCACCCATGCAGGTAAGAGGAAAAGGTGTGAGATATATTCTAGTCAGAAGATCTGGTTGTAAATCCTGGTATTTCCTGTCACTTGATTGATACCAGTGTGATCTATGGGACTCATTTCCCTCATTTGTGAAAGGATGGAAGTAGACAACCTGTAAGGTGTAGTCTAGCTCTGAACTTAAGATCCCGAGGAAATACCATCAGACTGTCGATTTTTGGCAGTTCCAAAGGTTTCCCCATATTTGGTCATTCTTTCTGCCATGTAAATACGGCCTTGTCTATGTAGCCTGCTCTTTTGATTGCACATCCAGTGCTTTTTGGGTTAAAGAACCTAGAGGCTCAAACATTGGCAATAACCAAGCAGCATCACAAACCAAGCAGTAGGCAACATCTGCCCACCAAAGTAATGGAGTCAAGAGGCCTCAGAATCAGGCCTGTTATGGCCTGGAAAATGTCTTTGACTTCATTCACTGTAATGGCCCCATACAACGTGTGCCTTCACTCACACCCCATTTAAGCACCATCCTTCCCAAAAGTGGGCAAAGAGAGGCATCTGGAGAGGCTTTCAAGCTCTGGAGGACATATACAGCAACATCAAGATCCCAAAGGGAAGATCTGGTGTTAGAGTACAATCCAGCAGGCGGCAAGGGGGAGGACAAGCCAGGAATGCAGTCAGGGAGGCGGCGGCGCGCGCGCGCGCGCACACACACACACACACACACACACACACACACACACACACACGAGGTCATATGAAGGACACAGAACCCAAGTGTCCCAGAACAGGAGAGGGTGAGGTTCCCTCTCAAAATCATAGAGATGAGCAAGAATGTCAGAGATATGTCTAACCCTCCAGACTGTTGGTAGTAACAAATCCATCACTAAAGGAATGTCTATGAAACTAATGGGAGTGGAGGAGAGAGAGCAAGTAATACAGTCCTTCCTTCCTTCCTTCCTTCCTTCCTTCCTTCCTTCCTTCCTTCCTTCCTTCCTTCCTTCCTTCCTTCCTTCCTTCCTTCCTTCCTTCCTTCCTTCCTTCCCTTTCCCCTACCTCCCTTATTTCTCTCTTTTTCTCTCTCCCTTGCTTCCTTTCTCCTTCCTCTCCTTCCTCTCCTTCCTTCCTTTCTCCCTTTCTTCTTCTTCTTCTTCTTCTTCTTCTTCTTCTTCTTCTTCTTCTTCTTCTTCTTCTTCTTCTTCTTCTTCTTCTTCTTCTTCTTCTTCTTCTTCTTCTTCTTCTTCTTCTCCTTGTCCTTGTCCTCTTCTCCCTCTCTCTGGCTCACCCCCTTTCTGTCTGCCACACTTGCAGTCCTTCAGCCATATAGAGACTATTGAATTCAGCACTAAGTTAACAAGCATTATTAGTTTTTAAATGTCCTGCTGAACCTCTTGCTCCCCTACTCCTGCCTCTCTTAAAGAGAATCTCCTGCTGCTTACTCCAAGGACATTACTTTGTGCTAAGTAATGGATGGAGTGCATGCTCTTGGAGTCAAGAAGACCTGAGTTCAAATCCTGCCTCAGACATTTACTAGCTATGTGACCTTGGTCAAGGCGCTAATCTCTGTCAGTCTCAGTTACTTCATCTATAAAATGGGAATAATAATAATACCTACTTCCCAGGGTTGTAAAGATAGGATGAGTTAATAAATAAATAAGTAAATAATAGTAAGTAATTTTTAATCCGAAAAGCATTATGCCAATATTAGTTATTATCATTATTATTACTCTTCATTCACAGTTCCAGGTAAGGAATTTGGCCATCACTCTGATGAACCACTTGGCAGCAGGGGGAGTTTACTTACCTCGATGTCATAGTGTTTTCCTTACCTAGCTCCTTATCCTGCTTCCTTTAAGCACCAGAACAAACCATGTGGTATATGGGATATATCAGGAAGAACCCAGTGCAGTACTTTCCTCTGTCTCTTATGGGTGTGTGACCCTGGGCAAGTATCTTTGCACCCTCATGCAACTTTCCAAGACCACAGGGTTAGAGATGAGTTGTCAGTCTACATCAGTGGAGGGATTTCTCATACCAGAAATTCCCTACTCTAGTTAAATCACAAGTTTAGACCAAAAGGTAAACATGCTCTGCTGACTCCTACAATCTACTGACTTTTCCCAAAGCAGTTTGAATGTTTCTGGGCTTCCTCTCCTACCCTTTCCTCCACAGGGTTAAGACTCAGCCAAGAGCCCAGGCCAGGCCTTACACACTTCCTGACATCCTCCAAGCAGCTCAGGGGAAGACACAGGTGAAACCAATCAAACAGAAACAACCAGGGGCGAAGGTTGAGCACAGCCTGGCGTGGGGATTTCCTAGTGGGATTTCCATTAACGTGAATGGGAGTTGTTCCGCTAAATCCCTACATACTGTGCGGAAAATGGACCTCTAAGTGCTCAGCAGCAACATTACAGCTGATGGAACAAAAACACAGACGGCCCAAACCGGACAAAATGCAGTCAGAGCCCAGGTGCCAAGGTTCACAGCAGAAGAGGCCTCGAGTTACCAGCCGCCAGGGCAAACAGCCCAGACCCCAAGCCTGATGGCGGCAGCGGAGCAATGGGGGCAGCAGCCTAGCCTCTGTGCACTGCATGGCAAGGGGCCCTTCCCTTGTGCATAGTGCCGAGGCTGCCGGGAGAATGACCCACAGGGGAAATGGTATTTCTCTTGTCCTCCCTGATGGAAACTTGAAATTGCGAAACTAAACACACACTACTGTCTTCCTCAGTAAATGTGATGAAAGACTGGAGGGACACAAGGCTTGGAGAGCTCTGAAGATGACTTATTTGTCTTCTCTTTTTTTCTCTTCCTTCTCCCTCCCTCCCTCTTTCTCCCTCTCCCTCCCTCCCCTCCTCCCCTCCCTCCCTTTCCTTCCTCCCTCCCTCCCTCCCTTCCTTCCTTCCTCCCTTCCTTCTTTCCTTCTTTCCTTCCTTCCTTCCCTCCTTCCTTCCTTCCTTCCTTCCTTCCTTCCTTCCTTCCTTCCTTCCTTCCTTCCTTCCTTCCTTCCTTCCTTCCTTCCTCCCTCCCTCCCTCCCTCCCTCCCTCCCTCCCTCCCTCCCTTCCTTCCTTCCTTCCTTCCTTCCTTCCTTCCTTCCTTCCTTCCTTCCTTCCTTCCTTCCTTCCTTCCTTCCTTCCTTCCTTCCTTCCTTCCTTCTTTCCTTCCTTCCTTCCTTCCTTCCTTCCTTCTCCTTTCTCCCTCTCTCCTTCTCTCTGTCATTGTGTGTCTCTCTTTCTTTGGCAATCAGGGTTAAGTGATTTGCCCAAGGTCACCCGCTCCCTCATTTCATAGAAAAAATAAAAAGCAGGTTTCATCCAAGAAAAGCACAATCCAAACCCAAGTCCTCTGGGTCCAAATTCAGCCCCTCTTTGGCACAGCCATAAGAGGAAATTTTACAACCGGATCAAGGACCACAAATTGCCCCCAGGGCAAGGCCACCTGGAAATTTTCTTTGCTATCTTGACATTAAATTGTGTTGTTTCATCATTGCCACTTAAATTTGATGCTCTGGGCCAAACTCCAGTTCTGCCCTTTGACCATTCCAATCCCCCAGTTATAGCTGTCCTCTTTGGCTGTAAATTCTACCTGAATGCTATTGGAAAAACCTGGAAAGAATTACATGAGCTGATGCAAAGTGAAATGTACTGTATACAAAATAACAGCAATATTGTAAAATGATCTGCTGTGAATGACTTACTTATTTTCAGCAATGCAAAGATCCAGGACAATTCTGAAGGACTTATGAAAAATGCAGTCTATCTACAGAGAGAGAACTGATGGTATCTGAATACAGATGGAAGTATATTTTGCTGTTGCTGTTGTTAGTTTCTTTTTCTAAAGTTTGGGGTTTTTTTTGGCTGCTATGTTTTGCACGACATGTTGAATTGCTTGAGTTCTTAAGAGGGGAAGAGGGAGGAAGGAAGAGAATTTGGAACACAAAGTTTTAAAAATCGATGTTACAATTTTTTTTTACATGTAAAGTGGGGGAAAATTCTAAATAAATAAATAAACAAAATATAAATTCTACCTGACCAAAAGACCAGCCCTGATCTGGGGCTGGTTGAATTTCAGCCCCAAATCAAGGAATGCCAGGATAAAATGTTGAATCTATAAAGCATCTCTGTTCTTGACTCATCTGTTGCTATCACTATGGAATCTGAGGCAGAGTGTTTGTCTTCTTGCCTCAGTTTCCCCCTGGCTAACAGAAAGGTGATCTGGTCTTCCAGTTGCTTTGAGTTCCATAGTTAATGGTGCCGAAGAGGTCCAAGGTACTTCTGTTCCCTTCCAGGTTTCTGTATCTGGCAGAGACACAAAGAAGCCGAGTCCCCTTTCCCCCTCGCCCCCCACTCCTAATATTGAGTTTCCCAGAGTTGCTTCATCAGGAGAGATGCTGAGCACTCTCTTTCTCTGGCTCGGTTTCCCAGTGACTGGAGGGCAAGGTTAACTTGGGATCCTGAATCACTAGATCAATATTATAACAGCTGTGAGAGAAGACTGGCAGAGCTAGGAGACAAACACACTTTCTTTCCCCCCTCAAGTTGTAGTTCTCATAGTGTTAACTTCCCCCCAACTGCCCCCTTGGAATGGCCCCCCCTTCTCTGCCTGCCTGCCTGCCTGCCTGCCACCAACACGCCCCAGATCACATTAGCGTCCCAGGGCACAGGGAACAGTTCTCGTCTATCCGTCACCAAGGAGGCAGACGGGACAGGGGAACAACAAGTCATTTGTACCTGATGAGGAGGACACTCCTGGGAAACAAACAGATGAGCCACCCCATGAATCTGAGCCATTCTCCGAGGTAAACAGAACTGCATGAGAAACCCACCAATTATCAGGACATCACACTTAACTCGCTCCCTGCTTCCCTGGCAAGCAGGTGGGGGACCTGAAACTGTAGCTTGGCCCCAGATTTGATTCTGAGAAAGTTAACCCTAACCAAGTTTGAGGGGGAAAATTACAGAGGCTCCCAGAGAAGAACAACTAAATCTATTTGGATGGACTTTTAAAAAGACATTTAAAATTTGGATTAAAATAGTGCCATCACTGACCTGGTAAGACAGTAAACTTTCAGAACCTGTCTGGCTAGAGAAGTAATGTTGATATCTAAATAATGAAATTAACAGGTAGGGACATAATTGTAGAGGAACCAGCTTAAAACCACTGGAGGGGCTTTTCTTTATTTTTTTTTAATTTGTACAAGGGTGTGTTTTTTTTAATTAAATATGAACCTGTTGATTTCATTGGAGTAAAGAACTCCTTGTGAGCAAACTCAATCTACCAATGCAAATTGGCATCCAGATCTACAACTCTTAGAGAATTTTAATAACTCACATTAATAAAATCCCTAAGCATTCTCTGCTTTGACTTGATTCTTCTTGCATCCCTGATGTGGAATGAATGTTGGTTATTATGATCAGTTGTCATGACTTGGTAATGAATATATTAGTATTATCTGTCCCTGAGTGTGGGGCCAAGGGCTTAGACAACATGATGACCTTTGGATAGATAGGTCATACCCCCCACTTGCCTTACTCATTGGAAAATGAACACTGGCAGGTATCATCATTAATTAAGGTTAATAATCATTAATCCCATTAATAATCAATAACATTGATATGAATAATTATTGACAATCATTATTAACCCCCCAAAGGGAAAGGCAGATGAAGCAGGAGGTGAGGATATATATTCAGATACTGGGGGAAATGATTTAGGTACCAGAAGAATTTTTTTTTTAATCTATCAAATCCAGGTGTGAAACTTTCAGTGTGGCACAATGACAAGAAAACTATGAAGACAACTTTTTTTTTTTTTTGCATTACACCAATGTCTTTTTTTTGGTAGGGCAATGAAGGTTAAGTGACTTGCCCAGGGTCACAGAGCTAGTAAGTGTCAAGGGTCTGAGGCCGGATTTGAACTCAGGTCCTCCTGAATCCAGGGCCAGTGCTTTACCCACTGCGCCACCTAGCTGCCCCTACACCAATGTCTTTGCCAACTCTAAGCCCATTAATTATTATTAGAAAACAACATAAAAATAGCTAACATTTATTTACATAGCACTTTACCAACATCTTATTTAATCCTCGCAGCCACCCTGGGAGGTAAATATGATTAATTATCCCTATTTTACAGATGAGGAAACTGAGGCATGGAAAGGTTAAGTAGCTTGCCCAGGGACATGTAAAACTAGTAAATGTTTGAATCTGGATTTGAACTCAGACCTTCCTGACTCCAGGCCTAATGATCTATTCACTACACCACCTAGCTACTCAAATTCACACAACCCCACACCCAATTGGAAATTGAATCTCATGATTTGATCATCAAGCTGGGTCCCCAGGTCCAGTGTCAGAGCAAGAGAGATCCACCCATGTCCGCAGCTTCCCAGTGCAGAAACAACATCCCACTTCACTTCTGACAGAGCCAGTCATTTGCTTTTGGTAGCCCCATGCGGGGAAGTTGATTAAGACACATCCCTGGGGCGGCTAGGTGGTGCAGTGGATAAAGCACCGGCCCTGGATTCAGGAGGACCTGAGTTCAAATCCGGCCTCAGACACTTGACACTTACTAGCTGTGTGACCTTGGGCAAGTCACTTAAGCCCCATTGCCCTGCAAAAAAAAACAAAAAACAAAAAACAAAAAACAAAAACAACAACAACAAAAAAGACACATCCCCACAGTGGCCTTGTTTAGAAAGTCAGAAGGCACTTTGGGAGGGGGCATGCACAACCATAGTTTCAGAGCAGCAGAGGAGTTTAGAGATGACCTAGTTCAGCTACCTCTTTTACAAATGAGGAGACTGAGGCTCAGAGATGTCCAGTGACTTTATCCGAGATCATAATGGTACTAAGTAACCGAGTCAGGATTCAAACCCAAGACTTTCAATTCTACCACTCTTCCTTAAAGCAAAGCACTGCTATAGTTAGTCATAGAGGCAGGAAGACTTAGAAGACAGCTCGTCGGACTCAGAGTCAGGAAGACCTGGGTTTGAGTCCTATGCTCTGTGCTTCCACACTGGACAAAAGTCACTTTGCCTCCAGTCATTCATCTGTAAAAATGGGCATGATGATAGCTCCTGTCTCACAGCATTGTTAGGAGGATCAAAGGAATTAGTATCTATAAAACACTTCGCCCTCCTTGAGAATGTATAAAATAATGATAAATGTATCCATAATGCAAATAAATTGTATGGATATGAATAAATAAAATGAAGAAATAGACATTAGACTTTCTTTTAATCGAGTGAAATGATTGGCCCATAATTGAAAGCAGTAATATCGGAGGTTCAGAAAGGCAGTTTCAAGCTTTTGTGTTTGCCCCTCCACAGTCACGCCAAACCAGGTTGGGTCCTGTCCAACCGCCAGGGTTAGTCTGGTCTCTGTGTACCTCTGGGTTTGTCACGGCTCAAGGTCCGTTTCCCAGCCAAGCAGTCCATGGCCTGACAGGTGTTATTTGGGCACCAGGTAAGAGGATGCCTGGGGGTGTGCACTGCAGAATGGCCCGAGTGGGCATAATGGGGGGACTCATTGCTTATCTCCATAGATATCGATGGCTCCAACTACTGATCCCTCCTTTACAGAGAAAACTTGAACACTTTGTCACCCAGTTGGTGGGAGATTCCTGGGACTTTTTTCCCTCCTTCTATCAGGACTTTATCATCTCCGACTTTGGATCGGCTTCTCCTTACCCCCTTTCTCATTACCTAGGATTTCCTTTCATGTCCTTCCATTCTCACCATGCTGACCCCAATTTTTCATGCTGAAGTGAAAAACTATTTTCTCACACTCATTCCCAAGTCTCCCTTTCCCACCCCAATCACTTATCCCACCAAAAAAAAAAAAAAAAAAAAAAGGAGAGTGACTGATATTTTCAGTGTTTTCCAAGCAAATATCCTTAACCTGGTTCTTCAAATGAGAAAGAGTCTATTTTGGAAAGGTGATATTTAAGTAACCAAAGTAATTTAATTCTTCATTTCCATCACCTTTCCTCCTGAAGTTAATAGAGGGGATATTTGAATCTTCTCTCTCCTCAAGCACAGCTTGTTGGCTGACTGAGTGCAAGGCATGCAATATAAAGTCTCCAAATATGGTCGTGTTCACATATACCTAATTGGTGTTATTAATAAAAATAGAATTTCCTGAGACTTGATTATCATCAGCACTCAGTGAGTTGATGGCTGATCTGAGCACCTGCTTGGTACCCTCTGGAGCACATCGGGAGACAGAGAGACCTTCATAATAATAAGGAGAATAATACTAGCTAAAATTGATATAGCGCTTACTAGGTGCTGGGCACCGTGCTAAGCACTTTATAATTATTATCTCATTGCAACTTGACAACAAACCTGGAAGGTAGGTGCTATCAAGATACCCAGATGAGAAAATGGAGGCAGATAATAATTGAGATTTGCCTGGGGTCACACAGCTAGTAAGTGTCTGAGGTGGGATTTGAACTCTGGTCTTCCCTAACACCATCTTCCTGATCTCAAATGCTTCGTTAAAAACAAACAAACAAACAAACAAACAAAAAAACCCTCTTTCTCCAGCTTCATCTATTGAGCACTTTTCCAAGCCTGTTTCTCCAGCATGTTACAACATGTCAGTAAGTTTGTTTTACACAAGCAATTTCCTGTTAACCATTTTCTAATTAGGAGAATTGGACCCAGTTTTACCTTCTACCACCCTGGTGATTCATAGCATTCTGGCCTGCTTTGCTGAACTCATTTTTGCCTGATGGAAAAGGCCCAGGGCTTGGTACAAGCAGCTTGTGAGTTCTTTTGTTATTTCCTTCATAGAAAAGACTTCCCTGACTCAAGAAGAATTTTGTTCATCATGCGCTCTTCATCATCCCTTCTCGTACCTTTGGTTTCAGTGGATTCTCACTCTCTCAAAATTTCCCCCCACTTTCCCTTCTATTTATTTATGTACATAGCTCTTCGCAAATAGCAAAGTGCTCTATCAATATGATTATCATTAATGAATATTATTATATGAAGAGTTCACAGACCTGAGTCTGAAAAATACATTCTGCACTTTTTGCTGGTTGAAGAAAAATGACGGCTTATTGATGACGAGAAGGAGGAGGAGGAGGAGGGGGCTGGTGAAGAGTTAAGTAATCTATTCAACCAAAATTGACTAAGCACAAACCACACATATAGCAGGGGCAAATGATTAAGTAGGGATTCCCATAAAAGATGAGACGAAAGCCTTGCCCTCCCTTAGGGAGTTCACACACACACACACACACACACACACACACACACACACACACACACACACACACACAGCCCGGTTATATAAAAATAAGAGAGCATATCTAAATAATGGTTAGCATGAAACAGGTTCTAACCACTAGGAATAATTCAAGGAGTAATTATGGGTCAATGTTGCCTTGGCAGTTGGTCTCCAATCCAATGTCCCAGGAATGTATGCCTGGCCCTATTCTGTTTAACATGGTTATGAATAATTTGGATAAGGGATAGAGGACATGCTTGTTATATATGCAGGTGACACGAAGCCAGGAGCAGGGAGGAAGAGTTAAAGTGTTGTAGGACAGAGCCAGCGTCCCAAAGGTCTCAAAAGGCTACAACACTAAACAAAGTGTTAGAAAAGGAAATATAAAGTCTTAGAATTATTCCAGTCGAGTATGGGACAGGCATGATGACAGCAATTTAGCTGAAAAATACCTGGGGCTTTTAGTTGGTGCTAAGTTTGACATGTCAAGAGTGTACATGGCGGGCAAGCATTGGAACCAAGGGAACTAAGCTGATCTTTGGCTGCCTTAAGAGCAGCACAGGGCTGTACTAGAGAGGTGACAATCCAGTTTATCTTTTTTTTAAAAAGAGCATGGCAGAGTTGGCAGAGGTGAAGACTTGGAGTCCGGAAATGCTTGATCAGGACAAAACTAGAATACTATATTCACTTCAAGGTACCACATTTTAGGAAAGACTTGGACTTTAGTAACAGACTTGGAGATTGAGAAGGGGAGAACAACCAACATCAGGCGAGGGAACTGAGGGTGTTTATCCTGGAGGAGAAAAGACTTAGTGGGTAACTAATAGCTGCCTTGAAGTACGGTGAGGAAGAGGCATCAGGTGTTCCCTAGAGAACCAAACTAGGAGTAATAGGTAGAAATGACAAAAGTAGATGATATAGATTTGATACAAGGCTAAAAAAACCTTCCCTACAATTAGATCTGTCCCCAAATGGGAGAAGATGCTGGGGGTGATCTTGGCTTCTCTCTTACTGGAGGTTTCCAAGCTAAGGTCAGATAATCAACCATCACTCATATGACATGGGAGGATTTTTATTCAAGTTGGCCTAGATTGTCCTTGAAGTTCCTTACAACTCCATTTCTATGAATATCCTGGATTTTAAACAATTCACCTTTTAAAATTCCTTAAGAATATGTTGTGGTTTTTCGAGGTCTGGTCTTGTAGTCAGGAGAGCCTGGGATCAGGCCCCATGTCTATCTGGATGCATCTGGCAAAGTTAGTTAACTTCTCAGTACCTTTTCCACTTCCTCGCCTCCTTCACCTCCCCAACAACCCACCACCACCACAAAAAACCTTACTCAGACTATAAGTTACAGAGAAAATGGCAATTTGCATTAATGTAGTGAATTTCCACACATATAGATCCAAAATCCTCCCCCTTCCACCTCACCCACCAAAAAAACCCTTCTTTTGGAATAATTAAATATTCACTAAAGCAATAATCTTACTCTTCTTGGAACGGAGACCGTGGACAAAAAGTGGATAGGTGATACCCTTAACAACGGAAGTCAATGGCAATCAATGAAATCTGCCCATCAGCTTTCTCTGTTGAAAAATAGGAAGTTACTAATAATCTATAGAATTAAAGAGGAGGGCTTAAACCCTCTCAAAACCATTATATAGATTCTGAGACTTTTTTCCTGGTATATATCTATGTGGGAAAATATAGGCTAGATTGCTATGACCACAGATTCACATTCAATCATGATCAAAGCAACTTTGGGGCATTCATTTTCTCCCCTACCACCCGCAACATTGTTCTCACCTCTTTGGCTCTGCATTCTCATAGACTTTTTCCCCTTGGTTTGTTTTTATGGAAAAACAGACTACAGATTAGGGATGAAAAGCCGAATAGCTTTAGTGTCTTAGTCAAAACCGACCTTTGAAATGATACACAATAGTCATTCCAAAGTAGTTTGTTTTGTCTCCTTTCAGAACTGGGCTTCTGTTGGACCCCTCCTTTCCTGTCTTACTCAAGCATAGTACCAACCACCTCCCTTTAGCTTGTAGAGTATAAGGTCAGTCGGAGGTAAGGCTCTCGTGATGGCATGTGAAAGAGCACAGCTCAGCTACAGGATGGGAACTCTTCCTTAGTATCATTGAGAGGTCATGGTGTTCACCCCAGTTGATTTTCATAGGTTGCTTCATTAAAAATTAAGATTCAACCACACTACAAAACAGATTGGCAGGCTGCTAGAAATTGTTATAAATAATTTATCAGTGCGCCCATTCTGATTTCTTCCAAATACCCTCTTTGTTATTTTTAGCACAAAAGAAAGCATATCTCACTACAGGGCTCAGTAGAGTCAAAGAAAGACCACTGAGGGTCATGCAACCAAATTCCTGTAGCTTGCAAAAGTGACCTTGAGTTGTGAGCTCCTCTCAATCTCCAAACTCAAATCGCCTGTCCAATTGGCACTTGGCATTTTCTTTACCCTAAAGTAAATATTAAGAAAAAGAAAACAAATTAATTGTTTTCATCTTGTAATTATGTTGACAGCATTATACAAAAAAAAAGTTAACTTGGCTTCTGGGGTTCTTAACCATCCAGACCCAGAGTGGAAAAGAAAAAGATACTAGGAGAGAGAATAGATCTGTGAAGTTATGTGACTGGAAGAAAACATTTTTTTCATGTGGAGATACCAATGGTCAATATAGACAGCTGTCAAGTAAAGACTGGTTTGTATTCCAAAAGTGCATTCCTTAGGAAACAACAGAGACAACATTGTGAATGGTGGCTGGGTTCCCAGGCTAGCCCACACAACCTTTCAATTATCCACAATGCAGGTGAACTATAGTACTATCTTAATTATACCTGGGAACCGAGCCACCAGAGATAATATTATTTCTATGGGAAGACGCCTTCTCAATTTCAGATGAGGATATCGGAAACACAATGAGATAATGTATCTTAAGAGATTTGCAAACTCTAAAGCTCTCTAGTTTGCTGTCAGATATCTTTATTATCAATGGATTTCCACAGGTATATGAAAGGAGAACATCTTAGGTGGTGGGAAGGATGTGAGCAAAGTCTTCCCGATGAAGAGGCATAATGTTTTGGAACAGGTAGTGATCTAGTTTGTTAGAACTATATAGTATAGGTAGAATTCTTTTTTTGTTGTTTGTTTGTTTTTGTTTTGTTTTTGTGGGGCAATGGGTGTTAAGTGACTTGCCCAGGGTCACACAGCTAGTAAGTGTCAAGTGTCTGTGGCCGGATTTGAACTCAGGTCCTCCTGAATCCAGGGCTGGTGCTTTATCCACTGTGCCACCTAGCAGCCCTGGTAGAATTCTTATAGTAGATCCAGTTATAAAGGTGGTTTGGGATTAGATCACAGAAAAGCTGTGTTAGAAGGTATAGCTCATTCTATAGGAATCATTCATGGAGGTTGGCTGTGTTGACAGGCAATGGATGGAAAGATAAGGGCCTCACCTTTTTCTTGACACCCAGTCTAGTGGGCTTAGAGAAGGAAGGCACAGCACCATATCTCTGTATTTACAAGTTCCAGAATAAGAATTTGACACAGAGCTCTTATGTCTGCTATTTGTAGCATTATTAGATCAAGGTAAACTCATCAGAGAAAAAAGAGCATGAGTTAAGTGACTAGGATGTGAGCAAAGTTAAATTGCATCCACAGAAGCAGTGTCCATAGTGACTGGAGGGCCAAGCTCAGAATCAGGAATATCTGGCTTCAAATCCCAATGCTGGCCAAGCTAAATAAAGGGACAGTTGGGTGGTGTAGTGGATAGAGCGCCAGACCTAGTGTCAGCAAGACTTATCTCTCTGAGTTTGAGTCTGGCCTCAGTCACTAACTAGCTGCATGACCCTGAGCAAGTCACTTAACCCTGTTTATCTCTTTCCCCTTCTGTAAAATGATCTGGAAAAGGAAATGGCAAACCACTCCAGTATCTCTGCCAAGAAAACCCCAAATGGGGTCAAAAAGAGTCAGACACGACTGAAATGGCTGAACAACAAAAGGATTTGATTGATGACCTCAAAGATCCTCTCCAACTGTGTAGCCCTATGATTTATCATTTAAACCAGCCCAAAGGGGCAGCTAGGTGGCACAGTGGATAGAGCACTGGCCATGGATTCAGGAGGACCTGAGTTCAAATCCAGCCTCAGACACTTGACACTTACTAGCTGTGTGACTCTGGGCAAGTCACTTAACCCCAACTGCCTCACCAAAAAAAAAAAAAAACAAAAAAAAAACCCCAACAACAAAAAACCCCCAGCCCAAAGCTCAAAGTCCTATCTAGAGGTCAGCTGCTATTATTGTGTTAATTGTTATAATTATTAATGTTCATAGTAGGTGCTCAATAGATAGTTTTGGATTTTCCATATCTGAGTGCCAATTCACTTCACCTCAAAAAGGAAAAATGAAATGCATTTCTGTTTTCTGAAAAATGCAATAGTATGAAGGAGTTCAACAACTCTAGATTAAGCATTTCTATTCCCAGATTTAGAGCCAGAAGGAACCTCAGAAATCATCGTTTTCTCTCAAACATAGAGATAAATGAATCCTATTTCAGTAGTATGTAGATTTTATTTTTCTTTTAATTCTAGAGAATAAGGACAATTATACTTATTACTGTGTAATCTTGAGTCCTTCATACCCTAAGCCTAAGACATATATTGTGATCTTCTGGGCCTTATTTCCTCCTTTACAGAAGGAGGTGAGAATAGGTCCTCAGATCTCTGCCAACTCTAGCTCTATGATCTTAAGTGACTTCCTTTCCCTGGGCCTCAGTTTCTTCAGCTGTAAAAAGAGAGGAGTTGAACTTTAACAATGGACTTTAATATCTCTTCTATCTCCACATAAGTTTAAGTCTGGGCTTCCCGATTCTCTTGTTGCTATAGATGCTTTCTTATCTGTGTTCTTAGTAACCAATATTTCTGTGCCTTGTACAGGGCTGGAGACTAAAGACACAGATACAGCTAGCCCTCACTCCCTTTTTAATGGGTGAGGAGGCAGGAAGGGGTTGGGGTCCTGGGACTTCAGTTGTTGGCAGCCTCCCCATAGTTATTCAGCAGTTGGGCCCCAGGTGAGCTGTAGACCTCTGGCAGTGACTTGACTGCCAAGCACCTTTGTTTGCTCTTGGGATGCTTTCTCCGGGTGTTTATTTTTTCTACTTTCGTTTCCTGTCTTGTTCATGAGTCAGACGGTTCTTCCGTATTTGTTCTATGGGCCTTGTTTGTTTCTGTTACTTGTATACTATTCTATACCTGAAGACTAATCTCTATTTCCTTGTAATTTGCTTTATAGTTGGTGGGAGTGAGTGGTAGAGATATGTTTAGGGTACAAATGAAAAGGTGAAAGACTCACTTGTGACTGCAAATCAGTGTGTAGGGGAAATATGATTCTTGGTGAAGACCCAATTTTAAGTGACTCCTGTATGCTTGAAATGATCTCTGAAGAAATACCTGGATGGGGCTCTCAAAAAGTTGCAATATTTACTTTTTTTGTTTTTTATTGAAATTTGAAGAGAGAAAAAGCAAGAGGAAGGAGAGAAAAGAGGAGAGACAGAGACAGAGACAGAGAGAGACAGAGAAAGACAGAGAGAGAGAGATAGAGACAGAGAGAGACAGAGAGGCAGAGAGAGAGACAGAGACAGAGAGAGACAGAGAAACAGAGAGAGAGAGAGGCAGAGACCAAGAGACAGAGATAGACTGAAATGTAAAAGGTTATCTTTTACATGTACATTCAACAACATGAAGAGTATGTGATTTTATCAGTGTGGAGAACTCCCTTCACCACCATTAATGGCAACCCCTCTTTGACTAAATAGGCACATAAAGGTTTAAATGCTTTGCCCAAGGTTATACAGCTCATTTCTAAGGGAGGTAGTGTCTGAGCCCAGATGTTCACCACACTAAAACCAGCACTCTTATCCACTATGAAATGTTGAGAGTTCTCTGTTTCTTCTTCCATGAGTGAGTATACCCAAATGCGCACACACAAGGAAGAGTTTCTTAAGAAAGGGATAGTTAAGATTACAAAATGGTAGATTGCCTAAGAGAAGTTACTATTGGTCAATTCCACATATAATAACAATTCAACACACATTTACTAAATGCCAACTACTATCACATTATACATTAACCACTGGAGGTACAAATACGAAACCAAAATAGTCCCTGCCCCCAAGGAGCTTATATTCTCTTTAATCTGTCAGTGACTCATTCTTGGGTCAGATAGCCCTGAATTCTTTATTCCTATGAATGAAGGTTTTATTCTACACTGGCATAAGAAAAGGGAGAAGGGAAGGGAAAGAGCATTTAGGAAGCACATACTGTGTGCCAGTCACTGTGCCAACTGCTTCACAAATATTATCTTATAAGAATAATTAAAGTGGTCCTAAATCTGGCCAGACACTGAGAAGATGGCTCCTATACTGAGTAACTATGGCACATTCGCAGTTAGAACTGAATTCTATAATTCTCATGTAATAGAATTGCATAATTCTTCAAAGATCCTTGTGGGATTACTCTTCAGTCTGGAACCTGTTTGTCCTTTCTCATCCATACTATTTCTAGTCCTTCCTTCCTGTTGTTTTTGTCATTGTTTGTCCTTCCTTCGCAAAAAGGACCATGACTTTGGGAGATGATATCATGACTTGCACTGAATTGGATTTAAGTAAAGGACTGTGAAAGGTCACCAACTTCACTCTTTACTTTGGAGCTATCTGGGTCCAGTGGCAAGATATATATCAAGATGACTAGAGATGGCCTTGGATGTTTGAGGCAATTGAGGTTAAGTGACTTGCCCAGGGTCACACAGCTAGTAAGTGTCAAGTGTTTGAGGTCAGATTTGAACTCAGGTCCTCCTGACTCCATGGCCAGTGCTCTATCCACTAGCACCACCTAGCTACCCCCTTTCTTCTCCTAAACGAACCAGGAAACATTCTGGGTGTTGTGAGGTATTATTATTAGCTTCACAGGGGTACTTGACAGAAAGTCTGGGAAAGACCCCAGAGAAAGAGGAGCATGATCCAAAGCCAGATATTCTCTAATTTTTACAGGTCCAACCTAATTCTTGATTCCATTCCTTCACTTCAGAGTTTACCTCAGGATCACAATGTTGGTTTCTTAATTTATAAATATTGGGTCAATCACAAATTCTCTAGAATGCTGAGTCAAAACCAAACCGATGGGACAGCTTGGTGGTGCAGTGGATAAAGCACTGGCCCTGGATTCAGGAGGACCTGAGTTCAAATCCAACCTCAGACACTTGACACTTACTAGCTGTGTGACTCTGGGCAAGTCACTTAACCCTCATTGCCCCGCAGGGGGAAAAAAAGAATCTTAAAAAAAAAAACCCACATCATCTTGGTCATCAAGTGGGTTGACCATGCGTAAGGACCCATGTTCCAAACCCTTTAGAAGCATCTGCTAATTGTTCAAAATCCTTCTTGTCTAGTCAATATAGCAGGTCACCTAAGAGTCTCTACTAAGCTGTCCCATTTAAGTCATGGCTTGTAATTTCAGGTAATGAAACTACAATTTGTTTTATATTTTGCTCTAATACTTTTTTCTGTCCTAATAATTAGTATGAATTTGTGAAATCTTACTGAATTTAAAATTTGGTTTTCATGAGGATCCAATGAGATCTCCTGATGTAATCAAATCCCTCAAGATCAACAAGACTTTGTTATTCCTTTCAGTATTCAGTTATTAACCTATCTTGAATGCCCTAGTTCAGCCCCTTGTCACATCTGTACTGGACGACTGCAGCAGACGCCAAGTTGCTTGCAGCATCTCTTCTCTCAGCTACTAAAATAACCGTCCTAAGTCACAATTCTATGTTATTCTTCTGTTTAAAAAACTCCAGCAACCACTTTATTGCTTCAATACAAACTCCTTATCCTGCCAGTTCAGACTTGCTAGAATCCAGCCTCAGTTTACCTTTTCAGTTTCAATTCACATTGCTCTATATCACAGCAAAGTGAACTCTGAGCTATTTACCAGGCTCAACATTCAGTTTCCCACCTCTCCATATTTGCATAAGCTATCCTCCATGTCCGGAATGGACTGTGTCTGCCATTGGCCCTCAAAGAATCCTTTTCCTTCAAGACTCAGCTCCAGTTTCACTTCCTTGGTGAGGCCTTTCCTGGCCTTCCCAGGAGTTAGTGTTCCCTCCCTCCTCGAATTACCTTGTATTTTACTTATCTTGGTTCACATTGCATTCCCAGTAGGATGTAACCTCCCCCCAAATAGAGACTGTTTATAGTTTGTCTTTGTATCCTTGGCACCCAACACAGTGCCTTATATGTAGTAGGTCTTTAATAAGTATTTGTTGAAAAGATTTAATGACATTATTCAATTTAGGTAATATAGTTTTAATAAAAAAAATCTTCATTATTCTTATTAACCAATATTGAATCCATTATATATTTGTGGTGATTGAGTTGTTGTTGTGGTTGTGGTGGTGGTGGTGGTGTGTATGTGTGTTTTATCTTAAGCATTTGGAGCAAGAGACAGAGAGACAAAGGCAGAGAAAGAGAAAGGAGGGGAGGGTCAGAGGAAGGAAAAGAAGAAGAGAGAAAAGAAGGAAAGAGGGAAAGAAGGAGGGAAGGAAGAAAAAGCAGGAAGGAATAAAAGAATGAAAGAAAAAAGGAATCTAGAAAAAAGGAATGAAGAAAGGAAAAAAAGGAAAAAAGAGAAAGAAAAGAAAGGAGAATGGGTGTTTCTATATGTGTATGCTACTGGAGTTGGATAAACTCCAGAATAGAGATTGTAAGAATGTAGTTCCCCATCTTATCAACACTAAGACTCAAATTCTTTAACCACACCAAAACTGCAGAACAAAACTGCAGGTACCATTTCAGCAGAGAAAAAAGTACAGCTTGGTAAAGTGCTCCCATAATACTGGGAGCCACCATCAAACATAATCTTACCTAATTCTGTTTGGTTCTAAGTGAAGTGAGTTGAACAAAGACAGTTCTGGTTTTATCCCCAGATGGAGAAGTAAAATCAGAAAACTCCTGTTGAACAGTGAAGCATCCCTTCATCCATCTCCTTATCTCCTGGCCCATCTCTCTCTTCTCTCTTCCTCCCCCTCTCCCTTTTATATCTTTCTTTCTTTTTTCTTTTTTTTTTTTGTGGGGCAATTGGAGTTAAGTGACTTGCCCAGGATCACACAGCTAGTAAGTGTTAAGTGTCTGAGGCCGGATATGAACTCAGGTCTTCCTGAATCCAGGGCCAGTGCTTTATCCACTGCACCACCTAGTTGACCCCCTTTTATATCTTTCTTGGTCATATTTGGTCTGTCTATAATAGAGCAGACGTTTTGTGTGGGGAATGGCTCCAATCATTTCCAGCCAAGAAACCTATGAGAAAATTCATTCCCACCACAATAACACTCCAATTTTGCTATGTAATTCAAGAGACATCATGGCATACTGGATAGAGCACTGGACTGGGAGCCCAGAAAACCTGAGTTCAAATTCCACTTTAGATACTTCCTGCTTGTGTGGACTAGGGCAAATCACAAATCACATTAACCTCTCTAAAAAAAGAGAACAATAATTTCCATATTATGTAGCTCACAAGGTTGTTGTTAAGATAAAAAAAAGGTCAGTAAACATTTATAAAGTGCCTACTATGTGTCAGTCACTGTGCTAAATCCTAGGGATTAAAAAAGGCAAAAGAAAATTCATACCCTCAAGGAGCTCACAATCTAAAAAGATAATGTGTGTGAAGAATTTTGCAAACTTCAACATGCTACATAAATGCCAGCCATATTATTACAAGATTTTGAGTATCAGGGAGAAAGTCATCAGAAACTAATTCAATAAATGCTTGACTGTTCTCTTCTACAAAACTAGGCAAACCTATACCCAGTGCACCTTCCGTAGATCTGATTGCTGCATCTCAAGAAAACAGACATGCTAGAACTAGAAAATAGGTAGAGAAGAGTAATGACAATAATGAAAAGTGTGGAAGCCATTGAGCTGAATTATTCTGTACAGTGATCTTAAAACACTGTTTACCAAAGTAAACAGTCAATACACATTTATTAAGGACCTACTGTATACCAGAGCCTATGCTAAACACTGGGGTGCAAATACCAAACACTGCAGGTCCCTGTCCTCAAGCTGCTTACAGTTTAATAGGGGAAGACAACACACAAAAGAAAGCCTGAAGAAGTGAGTGAGGGAGCAGGAAGGTACCCAATGGGGAGAAGGTGCAACAAGGTGAGAAATAAGAAATAAGAGATGATGACAAAAAGGGGAAAAGAACAAATATTTCTTAAGCACTTACTATACCGCACATACTACATGCTTTACAAATATCATCTCTTATGATAAGGGCTAAGAACCAGCAGTAGAGACATTCTGAGGACTTTGAGGGGGCAATAGCACTAGTTGGTGGCAGCATCATAAGCCAAAAAATCCTTCTGGGAATCATGGCTGTCACCTTCTTTAACCTACAGCAAATCACCCAAAAAGACAGACAAATATGGTAGTAGAAGAGAGAGGTGCCTTTTGGGTTGATGTAGAGAGTCTTCTTGGTGAAGCGGATGCCTCAGGATGGGTTGGACTGCTCCACTCTAGAGGTCTTCAAGTAGAGTTGGAACATATCTGGCTTAGCAAAGATGTCACAGAGGAGATTCTCATATCAGTGCAGGTTAAACTAGTTCCTTATAACTCTTGGGATTCTGTCATTTTTTTTTTTTTAGTGAGGCAATTGGGGTTAAGTGACTTGCCCAGGGTCACACAGCTAGTAAGTGTTAAGTGTCTGAGGCTGGATTTGAACTCAGGTACTCCTGACTCCAGGGCTGGTGCTTTATCCACTGCACCACCTAGCCTCCCCGATTCTGTCATTTTTTTAAACATTGAAGGTATGGGTATTTTACATATCAAATCGTGATTTACATATCAATGTCTTGATGTTTGAATATTGAAAATAAACCATGCTTAACCACATTTGTTAAGGTCTGAGATTTTATCAGTGTGGGTACATTCTCCACCAATGTAGATATCAATACCCTCCATTTCTGAACAAACAAGAGTCAAGAAAGACTGGGTTTCGGGGGGCAGCTAGATGGCGCAGTGGATAGAGCATTAGCCCTGTATTCAGGAGGACCTGAGTTCAAATCCGGCCTCAGACACTTGACACTTACTAGCTGTGTGACCCTGGGCAAGTCACTTAACCCCCCCATTGCCCCACAAAAAAAAAAAAGAAAGACTGGGTTTGAATCCTGCCTATTATGTTTACTAGTTGTGTGATCCCAGCAAGTCACTTTAGCTCTCTGGGCCTCAGTGTGCTCATCTACAATATGAGGACAATGATGCCTGTAGTAGCCATACCCCAGAATTATGAGAATCAGAGAGAAGTACAAAAAATGCTTTGCTCAAAACTTACTATATAGGGGCAGCTAGGTGGAACTGTGGATAGAGCACTGACCCTGGATTCAGAAGGACCTGAGTTCAAATCTGGCCTCAGACAACTTTACACTTACTAGCTGTGTGACCCTGGGCAAGTCATTTAACCGCAATAGCCTCACCAAAAACAAAACAAAACAAAACAAAAAAACTTACTATATAAATGCCAGTGCTGTTACTGTGATGGTGCTGGGACAAATCACTATCCTAATATTATTCTTTTATATTTAATGGTTTGTGGACTATTACAGAAATGGATAAAATAACTTTTGTAGGCTCACTAAGAACAACCTTAGTACAACTTCAGCAGTAAACAAGATGACAGGGATGATATGTGCCTCACTCTATTCTCAAATGACTTGAATTTCTTCTACATGTAATGATTTTCATTACACATAGCTCGAAAATGGTATCTGGGAAGTTAATCTGTGCATCTAGGTGGCACAGAGGATAGAATGCTGGTCCTAGAATCAGGAAGATTCATCTTCCTGAGTTCAAATACAGCCTCAGACACTCACTAACTATGTGACCCTGGGCAAGTCACTGTTTGCCTCAGTTTCCCCATTTGTAAAAGGAGCTGGAGAAGGAAATGGCAAATCACTCCAGTATCTTCACCAAGAAAATGGCGTCACAAAGAATCAGACATAACTGGAAAAAGTGACTGAACAACTGCAATGGTAATATCTCTTTAAAAGATTACTCAAATTTTTATGGATCAATGTTATGTCTGAGTGAATATGGAAATGTTTTGTCTGTGATGGTGCTTTGATTCTCAATTCACTTGTTGAATTCTCAAGGATATTTTAAGTCTGTTTGTAGTATAGGGATTTATTATACTACTTTAAAAAGACACTAAGCTTTTGACATATCATCCTGCCACCCTGTTTTATCTTGCTAAGTGTTCAGTAGGTACCAACCTGAAGTGATGAATTGCATGATTTCCATCATACCCTTGAATAATCTGCATTGTTCAATAAGCCTTGGGTCCATAAGCCTAGACAGTGGCAGTGGCCTGATCCTGGACTGCCATCCTAAACTCCCCTTTTGCTATAAACAAATCTGCATGACTTGGCCATTTATTCAATGACTTTTTTGTGCATGTGTTCTTTTTTTTTTTTCTTTTGTGCATGTGTTCTTATGGGCCCACCTTCAATTCCTCAAATATGGCGCTCCATCTCCTATCTCCACACCTGTGTACTTGCTGTTCCCCATACCTGGAATGTTCTACCCCTTCACCTGCACTACTTACCTTCCCTGACTTCCTTCAAGAAGACTCAGCTCAAAAGATCAGAGGTCACCTATTCTGGGAGACTTTTTCTAGTCCACTCAGCTGCTGATGCCTTTCTCTTTCTGTGTGCTTCTCATCTACTCTGTGTGTGTGCATTTATCTTCTATCCACCTAGTTGTGTATACATTGTCTTCCCCATTAGAATATGACCTCCTTGAAAGCAGGGATCATTCAGGCCTTTCTTCTGACAAGTGCTTAAAAATACTTGTTGACTCTACTCAACTTGAATATATGTGAATATTACCCATGGAGGGCCCTTTAATTCCACTCTTGGATCTCAACTGTTTCACCAGCTCTCTCCAGACATGTTATTGTTGTCACTGTTCAGTAGTTTCAATCATGTCCACTTCTTTGTGACCCCATCTGGGGTTTTCTTGACAAAGACAGGAATGGTTTGTCATTTCCTTTTCCAGCTTATTTTACAGATGAGGAAACCGAGACAAATAGGGTTAAATGACTTGCCCAAGATCTCACAGCTAGTAAGTGTCTGAGGCCAGATTTGAACTCAGGAAGAGAAGTCTTCCTGATTCTAGGCCTGCTGCTCTATCCACTGCACCACCTAGCTGCCCCACAACTCTATATTCCATTTGGCAAATATTCTCTATGTATCTTTTGTCAGCCTTTACTACTTCTTATATCGGTTTGTCATTAAAACATTTCTGTAAGTCTTTACCCTATTTATCCTGTGTTCTGAGAACACCTCTCAATCCTCTTCTACCTTCTTAAACAAGGAAGTGTCCATCTTTCTCTACCTGTATTGAAGTGATGAGCAGAGTCAATAAACATTTATTAAGTGCCTGTGTGGCAGGTACTGTACTAAGAACTGGCAATACAAAGAAGAGGCATAAGCTAGTCCCTGTCCTCAAGGAGCTCACAATCTAATGGGAAAAGACAATGCATAAAAAGGAGATTGAGAAGTTGGGGGAGTGAGGGAAGGGCACCCTATGTGGGGACATGATGAAGTCCTCAGCCAGGTAGAAAATGATTAGCTGATGAGAGTCTCTGAACTCCCTCCTTAAGTAGTGGAGAAGCTGAGAGGAGCTCTCCAATGTCCACCATCAAGCCTCCCCAGTCAGAGGGTGAGAGGAGCCCCAGGAGCAGGGAGAGATGAGGAAGTTCAGGGACTTTCAGAGTCGATACTGTCTTACAGGATGATTTGTTTCTGGAAAACATTAATTCCCAGAGAGTATCCAGGTGGCATATGATGAGCCCTGTATTTCATTGATATTGCATGGGTTTTGGTTAGGATACTTTCCAAATCTATTACTGTCCATTTTACAGTCCCAAAGTATACATTGATTGGTACACTATAGGTATTAATTGCATTAAATGTATTCTTCCATTTTTATTCCTATTATTGTTGTTAAAAATATTTGTAGAGGCAGCTAGGTGGCGCAGTGGATAGAGCACCGGCCCTGGATTCAGGAGGACCTGAGTTCAAATTCGGCCTCAGACACTTAACAATTACTAGCTGTGTGACCCTGGGCAAGTCACTTAACCTCAACTGCCTCACCAAAAAATAAAAAATAATAATAATTGTAATAATATTTTTGTGACCAAAAGGAAGCTCATTATCTGGTGACCAACACTCTAGTGATTCATTCATTCAGCAAGCAGTTATCAGTATAAGCACTGTCCTAGACAGAGGGGATAAAGAAAATTAAAAACAATCTCTACCCTCAAGGAGTCCAATCCTCAGGGACGTTACATCACAGAGAGGAGCTTTTTCTGAACTAAAATGGTCCTCAGATAAGAAGACACAATCAATCCTGTCATGACCAGTTCTTAATTTCACTCCAACTTTATAAAACACTGCTGAGGTACATAGGTTTCAATGGCCTAAGCTTTGGGAAGCCAGGGTCACCTCTGTGCTATGATGTGACATCAGAAGAAGACCTTCATGGAAGAGCCATAACACACGCCTGTAAGAAAATACATCCTCAGATATCTATCTAGTAAATGTCAGAAATCAACACTCAAAAGACCAGTCTGGTATCCAGTTCTCACTGAGGAAGATAGATTCAGGAAGTTATCAGAAAGAAGTCTTTGTATACTTCTATTCCTAAGCTATTATCTTCCTTAGGGTCAATACTCTCCACAAGATAAGCAAAATTCTTTTTGAAAAGAGAAGTGAATTGAAAATACCAAAAAAAAATAATGTGTGTTTTGGGCTTTTTCTATAAATTGTAATTTTAGTTTACAGAAATCATGAATATCATAAGATCAAAGATTCATAGATGGTAGGGACCTGAGAGGTAATCTAGCCTAAATTAAAATCCACATTGGAATGCTTTCAGAATAATTATTGTGACCTTTTAAATTAATTTAGTGTTTTTCTCACTTTAGGTAGGTATTTGTGAAGTGTGAGAAATGTATGTTAGTTTGATACTTAACCAATTACATGTATATTTATATATATGAATTGCTTTTGTAAAGGAGGAAACAGAGACATAGAAAAGTTAAGTGACATGTCCAAATACTAAAAGGCACAACCAAAAATTGAACTGAGATTCTCCAAATACACTGTTCTTTCCACTGCATCATGTTCTACCCAATTACAAAATAATTGATTTAATAAGGTCCCAGTTTTTATAAGAATAAATGGTCTCCTTGAAGGCTTTACAAATGCATCATAAACTTCTTAATTCATTGCCAAAGATTTTTATGTATAGTTCAAAAGCATTTAAACTGTTTTTACCAAATTGGTCCACTTTGGCTCTGAGGAAATCACAAAGGAAACAACAGAAAACAGAGTCCTTATGGCTCGGCCATTTTTTGGATAGCTTGGGTAGCTTTGGGTGAGCCTGCCAAAGCTGAATCTGTCTCCTAAACCATCTATCCATCCATCCACCCATCCACCCACTAATTCATTCAACCATCCATCCATCCATCCATTCATGCAATAATTCATTCATTCAGATGTTTATTCATTAAAATATCCATTAATTCGAGCATTCATTTATTCAAGCAGTAATACATTCATTCAAGTTTTCATTTGGTCATTCAAGTATTCATTCATTCAAGCATTTATTAAGGATCAACTAAATGCTAGACTCTGTGACAGACACAAAAACAAAATGGAACAGTAACTGTACACAAGGTACTTATATTCTATTAAGGGGGAAGAAATACATACAGATAAATAAATGCAAAATATATACAAACTAAATATCAAAGTTTTGGGGAGACAATGTTGGCAACTGAGGGAAATCAAGGAAGGCTTCATAAAAGAAGTGGGACTAGAGGTGAGCTTTGAAGGAAGCTAAGGATTCTTTACCCTAGGTACAGGGGATGAATCTGTCTGCAAAGGCCTGGAGCCATGCAAAAAATAGTAAGATGAGAAGAGAATGCATAAAAATTTATTCCATTTTTCTTCTTCTCTAGACTCCTTTCTTCTCTCTTTGATTAAGGAAAGAGGAGAATATCAAATTAAGCTCTTACTACTTGAAGCTGACAACAAGAAGTAAGCATGACAGAGAAGAGGGAGACAAAGAGAAGAAAAAATGTTTCCATTTTGGACGCTGGACATCTAGGTAATGAGAGCCTCTTCCATGGGGCAGGATAACTTGAAAAGTCTTTTTCTCCTGCCATTTTATGAGCCAAACTGTGGCCTTAAACAACCATAATCCATGAAAAAAAAGTTCTCATTAATTCTGTGAATCCGATGCAAACACCAAGTAAGTCAAAAGTAAACCCAAAGAACGGTGTACCCTAACTTTTAACAAAGTCATATTTTGGGTGATTCTTGTCTGCTTTATCAGTTACATAATGTTAACATTCTTTAAAAATGGGCAGATGGACCTCATTCAAGTTCTGACAGTAACTCTTTGTTATTGGTACAAATGGCTTCAGAGGTATTTAATTACCATTAGTAGTCATCCGTTTGCTCCTAGCTGGTGACATTTAGAATGGTAAGGAGGCAGCGTTCTTTGTGTCCAGTGAGTTCATAGAAAGTTAAACCTACTTTTGACAACAGACTCAAGCTTTGCTACCATTAACCCCTCTTCAGTTACTGGATGATGTGTTTGAACAGTATGAATGATTAATGAAGGCTAAATAGTCCATTTTCTACCTTAAAACCTTTTTTTTTGTTACCTGCCCAATGAACAGGGCAAGTGGCAAGGTGAGTTCGGCTCAAGTATTCATCCAAACTGGTCTTTACTCTGGGAAATTGCTATTTTGTCAACTTCATTTTCAAGAGGCAATAAATTAGTAGTCATCTCCTGGTTAATTTTCCATTTAAAAGACTAAATACCAGGGAACACAATTTCTGCCAACTTGGCACCAGGAAGTAAACTTTACCTCCTTATCTAAACCAATGAACTACACTCTCTAAGGGGAACCAAGATAAAGGTGGCTCCTGGATTTTGCTACATCAAGTCCTGGGTCCACATTTAGGTAGGAAATGTTTCATCAGTTACACTGAAGAAAAAACTCATGTCCTGAGGTACTGAGAGCATTGTCCTGTTAGCACTTTTAGAGAATCTTACCTGGTTGAGTCCTCCAAAGTGATCATTTGCAGAAGACATATGAAAGGACTACCAGTCATACATCCTAAAGATGTTAGTGACAGATGGGAAATTCCCACATATGCAAAAACATTTATAGCAACACTTTTTTGTAGCAGCAAAGAACTGGTTGAAAAGAGCATCCCTTTCAATTGAGAACTATCTAAACTCATTGTGCCAGATGAATGTAATATGTTAATATATCATCAGAAATAATGGATATGATGAATATAGAAACTTTGAGAATTTTTTTATGAATTTCTACAAAGTGAAGGCAAATAGGTGGTACAATATTCCAAATCTCAAGTTAGGAAGACTCAAGTTTAAAACTAGCCTCAGATACTCCTTAGCATAATTTCTGTCTCCTTCAGTTTCTTCATCCATAAACTGAGGATAATAATAGTACTTGTCTCCCAAGTTTGATAAAATGATTTAATATTTGTAAAGGCTTTGCAACCCTGAAAGCGGTATATAAATGTAAAAATATGAGAATAATAGGCCACTAGGTGTCACAGTGCATAGAACGCCAGGCCTACAGTAAGCAAAATCTGAGTTCAAATCCAACTTCAAACACTTACTAGCTGTGTGACAGTGAAAAAGTCACTTAACCATATTTGCCTCAGTTTCCTCATCTATAAAATGATGGAGAAGGAAATGGCAAACCACTCCAATATCTCTGCCAAGAAAACCCCAAATGGGGTCACAAAGAATCAGAAATGATTGAACAACAACAAAAACAAGAACAATAATGTAAAGGAAAAGAACCCTAAAAGATTTCAGAAAGTTCATCAGTGTGTGAGCAATTATTTTTCTTCTCCTGGAATGATTGAACTAGATGGTCATTGAGGTCTCTTCCAACCATCAAATCCTGTCATTTTGAGCTTTTATGATTTCAGAGGACTGATGGGTGAAACATGCTCCCCATATCTGAGCAGAGAGGTGGTAGACTATGTGTGCAGAACAAGGCATATACAGATTTAGCCAATGGGTTAATTAATTTTGTTTAATTGTACTTATTTGTTACAATGAGTGACAACTTATCAGGTAACTTAGGGATGGGAACATCATTGAGAGTTGACAGTGATATAAAAAGAGCATTAATAGATATTTTAGAATAATAATAATAATAAGTTAAGGAAAGAGCCAGGTACAACTGGGGATGTGACTATGTTCAGATATTATTAACATGAAGACTGTAGGGGACAGGAATTATGAATTTGTACACAAAAGGTGAAGGCAACAACTCTCCCCTGGAAAAGAAATAAAAAAGAGATCAGTCTGCCTATGAATGCAGTGGAAATGGCCTTGGGAAGCCATCTGTGACTATTCAATTCTGTTTTCATCCTGAGACTACCGACACATGGACTGTTCAAATAGAAAAGCCGCTCACTGAGCTGAGCCGAGAGCTCTCCTCCAAGGCTACAGTTTTAGGGAGTCAAATGTCCTCCTGCCCCATGCCCATAAGGCCAGTTGTTGGCATTCTTCCAAAAGGCCAGCCCACAGAAACAGCTTTCAGCATGGTATGCGAGAAACCACCTCTATCTTCATTTGTCTTTTTCTTTTCTTTTCTTTTTTTTTGGACAGTTCTCAAATTAAGTACTTCATGGTGGATTAAAAATACTTTTGAAAGTTCTTGGCTTTGCAGTGTGCTGCATAGCCTGATTTTAGTAATGGAGTGCTGGCCTTGGGTCAGAAAGACCCAAGTTCCAATCTCACTCAAATCTCTTCTTTCTGTGTGAGCTTGGGCCAGTCACTCACCTCGATGAACCTCTGCTTCCTCATGTCTAAGGGACAGTAGCTGCCTCAGAGAACTCTTGTGAGACTCAAATGAGATAACACGCTAAACACTTTGCAAACCTGAAAATGCTGTACAAAGACGGGTTATTTTCACCCATCATTTATCACTGATCATTTATTAAGTACCTACTATGTGTTTGAGCTCAGTACTAGGGGCACAATGATAAAAAAGAAAATAGCCCTGCCCTCAAGAAGTTTAGATTCTATCAGAGAGAGCAACATGCCCAGAAGGAACTAAATTCAAAATGTCTATGTGATAAGGGCAAAGTAATGGGGAGGGGTAAGGAAGGGGACACTACCAGCTCAGGAGATCAGGAAAGGACTGATGTAGAAGGTGCAACTTGACCTGTACTTTGAAGAGAGCTAGAGATTCTACAGGCAGAGGTGAAGAGGTCATGGGGGAGGTTTGGGGCATGGTGTACAACTCGTTATCATTGTGATGTCAATCATATTTTAGAGTGGTTCTAGAATTGAAAAGGTTTTGGTTTTCTCCCACTTGACAAAAACAAGAGCTAATAACTATAATAACATCTCGACAGATCTTTATGTTTACAAAGGACTTTCCCCACATCATTTTTATTTGTAGAGAGTGAAAGGTGTATTATTCTCATTTTTGCAGATGAAGAAACTGAGTTACAGAAACTCTCTAGTTCTGTTTCCTTATTTTAAAGTTGGGAGGAAGATATTGATAACACTACAGCTGTTTCATGGGTTTATTATGAACATCAAAAGAAGAGAATGTTTTGTACGTGTTATGTGACCATAGATGTCTATTTGCTGAGGAACACCATGGGATACAAAGGCAAATTTCTCTGCAGATGTCTGTATGATCAAGAGCCCTAGTCCTTAACTAATCCAAGGATGATGAGCCTGCTGGGAATAGCTACATGATTTTAGTCTAGTAGTCCATAAACTTTTTTCTTTAATATTTTGATAATGGTATTTTAATATAATTGATCTCCCTTGTAATCTTCTGTATTTTATTTTGTGCATTTAAAAACATTATTTATTCCTGTGAAACCATAGACTTCACAAGAGACCCGAAAGGTACCATTATCCAAAAAGAGGCATATGGATCTCTGCTTTAGATAGTTATCTTCACGATACTAAATGCAAGGTGAAGGACAAACCAGTTTTCAGTTTGCCAGATGTCACCTCCTACAGGAACTCCCAAACTGCTCTTTCTCTCCATCCTCAAATTATTTTGTAATTAGCAGGAAGACCACTAAATTTTAAATCAGGAAGGTGTAGATTTGAATCCCACCTCAGACACTTAGTAGTTATGTTATCATGGTGCAAGTCACTTAACCTCACCCCTTATCAATTTCCTCAAGATGATGACAATCCCTATCTTCCAGGTCACTGTGAGGATCAGATGAGCTAATGAATGAAAGTTCCAAACCTTAAATGAAAGTTCCAAACAATGCGCTATATAAATGTGAACTATTAAACTATTAACACTAAGGAGGAGCTCATGAGTTGGAGAATGATAAATTATGATAAATTAATGGAATGGAATATTATTTTATGGTAAGAAATGATTAGAAGGATAAAATTTCCTAGGAAGATTTGCATGAGCTAACACAGAGTAAAATGAGCAAAACCAACAGAATGATTTATAACATAGCAACAACATTGTAAAGAAAAAGTACTTTGAAAGATTGATCAATTCAAAGACAAAGATTCCAGAAGACTGTTGATGGATGACTTCTGGGTCATGTGACCAGGAGAACTAGACATCTTCTCTGATCCCCATGATCTCTCATATCACCATAAAACATAAATTATGCACCAAAGATAAAGCAACTTCAGCTATTTCCATGGTCTAACACCTTTAGAATTCAAATGAAAGTTTAAAAATACATGAACTGATATCTACTGTGAGTTAACTCAACACCTGCTCCTAACCACACACCATGCTACCAGCAGTGAGGTTACACTCACTGACCCAATTATCTGAACCACATACTTGCAATAAAACCCAACCCCACACCCTGTTCCCTGTTATCTCTTCCCAGTGCTGTGGAGATCCAGGCTTTAGGCTGTGGAAGCTTGCTAGGGCAGCAACAGATAGCCAGTACTGTGATAGCAGCATTCTGTGCTCCAAAGAATTCCCTCAGAAGATCCAAGGAACAAAGAGAAAGGGGAGGACACATGTCTGGGCTTGAAATAGAGCTCAACCCTAAATTTCACTCTCTCCCCTCATTCTAGAGCCTCAAAGACCTAAACTTCAGAAATTAACCTGTAGAACCAGTGTGGTCCAGCGAAAAGAAAAACAGAGATAGTAGGACAGAACACCAGAACAGGTTAACATCTGTGTATGTGTGTTTTGGGGGCTGGGGGAAGGAGTCAACTGTATGACACTCCACTAAGTCTGAGAGAAAGACCTCAACATCCAGTTGAGGCAAAGACCTTGACTATGTATTGCCCAGTATGGAGGAAGACTGAGAGGCTTTGAGATCCAACTCTCAAGAAAACCATCACCAGGGGAGGGATTCAGAAAGTAAATAATAGGGGAAAATAAAACAAAAGATAAAAAAAGACTGAAAATACCAGAGCTCAAGAAGAAGAAAATTAGAGATAAGGGAACATTCATATGGAGAAGTGGTTTTCATGAAGTAAATGGTCCTAGCTGACCCTTGAATGAAACCAAGGATTCCTAAAGCTGAAAATTAGGAGGAACTAAATCCTAGTCATGGCAGGGGGAAGGGGGGAGATTATAAGAATGAGTGAAGGTGGCAGATGGAAGGCTGAGTTCCAAAAATCAGGAATAGAAACATAGAGTATGAATCTTATACCTAGAGTTCTTAAAGGAATGAGACTGGCTAACTTAAATATAAAGACAAATCCTCCAACCTGATTTCCCAGACTTGTTTCTCACCAACGTTAAAAGCATTTCTACATTCCTCAATCTGAAGTTTGGGGTTTTTTTGACTGTTTTCTCTCACAACCTAGCTAATATGGGAATGTTTTCCATGACCACTCACGTATAACTTATTTTGAAATGCTTGAGTTCTAGTGGGTGGGGGGTGGGAATGGAGGAGGAAGAGAAGTTGAAACACAAATTTTTTAAAAATTGACGTTAAAATTTGTTTTTACATATATTTTGGAAAATAAAATTCTATTCAATAATAAAAAAGCATTCCTACACTTCAGACTGTTCTACTTGCTCTTCTTTAACTATATTTCATGTTTTAATGTAGCTATAACTTTGCTCATTCTAGTCTCTCTGTCTAGGAAGCCCTGGTGCAGCTCTTCTGTTGAAATCAGAAAGTCAGTCAGTCAACAAGCATTTACTAAGTGTCAAAAACTATGCTAAGATCTGGGGATTCATAGAAAGGGGAAAAACAGTTCCTATCATCAAAGAGCTTGCATTCTAATAGGTGAGACACTGAGCAAATAATTATGTACATACAAGGTATTATCTATGGTGTGAGGAGAGTGGGAAAGCAGCAGGCCAACAACTTGTGTTTCTCCACACAAATTTATCACAGTGGAATAGCCATGTAGATTGGAACTCATTAGCTAGGAGGGTCTTGTTGACTTGTAGGAAACAGTTTTGAACCTAATCTGTCTTTTATTTATCTATTTATTCATTCATTCATTTATTTTTAATTGATGGAATAAAAAAGCATTTCCATAACATAGTACAATAAAAAAGATAGTTGCACATGAAATTGCATATATATTATGTACAACTTAAGCTTTCTAGTCTGCCACTAACCAGAACTACAGGATGAAAAGAGAGGAGAAAGAGAGGAAGAGGGAGAGAGAACAGCTGGCAGAGACTTGGAAGTTGGAGGGCAAAGTCAACCACCCAAACAGTGACAAAGGCTTAGCCACTGAAACGGTAGCTAACCTCTAATTGGCCTCTTCCACCAAGGCTGATGCCTCATTGCCTTCCCCTGCTGGAAGTTTCAAAATTCATTCTTAAAATAACTATCAACATAACTCAAAAGAGAAATTCCATTTTAAAATTCTAAGAATACTTAAATGTTGGCAAAAAAAGATGTCCTCAAACATAGTCAACTTCATTTTGTGGTCAGACTAAAAAGAAGAAAGAATTTGGGAAGGAAACAAATGAAGAGGATTTGAGTAGTACCTGGAAATCCTCATGAGAGATCCTGACAATCTATACCTAACATCCATACATAGGCATTGCTGGAAGATAAATTGATGAGAAGGAAGGAAGCAGTTGCATGAAATGTTCTCACTAGCCTGCTCTGTTCAGAGAGGCATTGGTAATGCTAAACGTGATGAAATGAGAGATGTCAGTCTCTTCTTATACTTAAAGGATCATGTATTTATTTGCTTAAGGGAAAAATAGTGATAGCCAGATTGTAAACTCACCTAGTATACTGAAGATATCACTGTAGAGCTATAGGTAAGATTGAGATCTAGTGTGGTAGGACCCCATGACTGGAGTATGGCTCTGATGAATCTTAGTCAAAAGAAACAGGATAGGTAAGAAGCACAGGGTGAGATGTTGCCTTGCAGCTAGGCGGCACAGGGGATAGAATGCCTAGAGTGAGGAAGACTCATCTTCCTGAGTTCAAATCTGGCCTCAGACACTTACCAGCTGTGTGACTCTGGGCAAATCACTTGACTCCATTTGCTTCAGTTTTCCTCATCTGTAAAATGAGCTGAAGAAGGAATTGTCAAACCACTCCAGTATCTTCACCAAGAAAACCCCAAATGGCATTGCAAAGAGTGAAACATGACTGAAATACAACTGAACAACAAATATTAAGATAAACTATTTGAGGAAAGACAAGAACCAGGGAGGGAGAAGGTATAGTGGAGTTGAAAGTTATTATTACAACTGTTCAGTGAAACCTTAGTATTATCTCAAACTAACCTCAATAATGCCTCAACCTGATGGGGGTCAGCATTTCTTCCACCAAGGGGTGAGAAGATAGGAAGGGGCTGCTGTTGGAGAAGTGATGCTCTGCCCCCACCCTAGCTTTGGAGGAAAAGGGAAAGGAAGTCCCAGAATAAAGGTGTCTCCTCCTTCCCAATGCACATCCTCAAGGGATGAAATAAGTTCAGTCCACAAACATTTATAAAACACTGACTACATTCCAGGCCCTGTACTAAGTACCAGACAGTTTGCCATGACTGAAAAAAAAGCACTGGATTTGGAACAAGATGAGTTTAGTATAAATTGCAACTTTGTTATGTACTACTTGCATGGAATCAGGCAAGTGGTCTCAGTTTCCCTGGCTATAAAAGTTTAGACTAAATGACCTTTAAAGTCCCTGATAGCCTAATTCCTATAAAACCTAATATCGCACAGGAGTGAGAGAGAATACAAACCACTTGAAACCAAGTCCAGCTATTGATCATTGATTTACTCCGTTACCTGTGAAATGGACACTACGCAGCATGAAGAGTGGGTGGTATGGTCACACATATTGGGAGACTACACAATTTGGGGATGTTTTCTGCAGTGGCAGGCTGGTTTTGAAATGTATCGGCCTCCTAAGTCTAAGCACAAAGAGGAGTGAAAGGAAGAGATGCAGACTCACTTTCTGAACTCCGACATTCTCCATGTCCTAAGTCTCTTAAGCTCCTCAGGGGAAAGGTGTTATTACAGGTGAAAGATGTGGTTGTGCTTAAGCCTTTCACTTAGCACCTTCATCACCAACACACTCCCTTCTTTCCTGTTAGTTCTCCTTTGCTATCTCCTGGAAGGCAGGGATGCTTACAAGGTTCTGCACCTTGGACTATTCCAGCTTCAGTGCAAACTCCCTCCACCAGCCAACTCTATTTTCTGTTTCTGTCTGATCTCTAGAGTAATAATGGTTTACTTTTGCACTACTAAATATTTACATAAATGCTTACCAAGTACTTTCCTCCAGTGAAGTGTAAAGTCCTCAAAGGCAAGGATTGTTTCCTATTCTCCTTTGTCTCCCAGGCACCAGACCCACAGTCAACACTTAAATGTTTGTCTAGATGAATCAAACACTCAGTTCTGTGAATTGTACCAGGCATTGAAAATACAGATGCAAAATCAAACCAGGACCTGCTCTCAGGGGGCTTATATTTGACTGGGGGAGAATAATATGGATGAAATAAATAACAAAGCATTTCAGGGAGATGGGAGAGGGAAGGAGGTAGTGAAATTTTTATTACCTCCATTTTGCAGCTAAAGAAAAAGGATCAGAGTGCTGTCCAAGGTCACACAGCTGATCCATTCTAAGGCTGAGATTCAAACCCAGCTCTTCTGAGCCCACCTTCCCTCTGTCAGGTATGAGATAAATGTTTCTTTTCATCTGTTTTCCATCAGTCCCATATAGTCCCCTCTTCTTTTTTCAATGTCTAGCTCATCTGTCACTCATTCTTCTGCTTGTTCTTGTTCCTTCTGGATTCTTAGTAATGCTTTCAAGGCTGAAAGGATTATTTCTTATTAATATACCCAGAGGGATAATTGATAAATACACAGCATAAAATGATGTTCGCCCCGAGTTCATATCTATTTTTGTACCTGACCTCATAATATGGCCAATTTGGGGTATTCCACTTAATGATCATGAAACTAATTTATTTCTTTTTAATATTTGATCTATAATAAGTATGAGCATTTCATGCACTTTGTACAGAGAAAATAACCACACATTAATCTTGATCAATTACCAGTGTTTAATGAATGTGTCTGCTGACAGGCTTGGGAACACTCCTGGGCCATGTTTACAACTTGAGAGGAAGCTTGAGAAAGGAAAATTCACACCAGCTGTCAGCATTAGGTAAGTTTCTAGTTGCTCAGAGAAGCGAATATTCACAGGATGGAACATGGAGAACTAGAAGTGATGCTTTGTTATCCAGTCTTTTTTCAGTCATGTCCAACTCTTCTTGGGGTTTTCCTGGCAAAGATACTAGAGTGGGTTGCCATTTCCTTCTCCAGCTCATTTTACAGATGAGGAAACTGAGGCAAATGGGGTTAAGTGATTTGCCCAGGGCCACACAGATAGAAGTTTCTGAGACTGCATTTGAACTCAGGAAGATGAGCCTTTCTGACTCCAGGTCTGGCATATCTGTCCAGAGAAGAGCTGTAGGAAGTCATCTAGTCTAACCTCCTCATTATCCCCATGAGGTAATAGAGATTTAGTGACTTGTCCAAGGTCACAGAGTTTTATGAAGCATTAGAGCTAAAATGTGAAACCAAGTTCTCTGACTCTGAGTCAGAGAATCTTCCACTTTCCCATAATACCTCCCATTCCACTTATATCCATTTCTGAGCACAAGGGCTAATGAGGATGCACAGTTTTGGTTTCTTTTGAAGAAATTATTTGCTTTTAAAACCTAAACATTATGAGTAGGACATGTGAGTTTGTAAGACTTAGGGAAAAATCAATCGGCCTCAAGGAGAATCTCATTAAAGATTCTCAAAGTACTCAGCAAAAAGCAAGCCGGAATCTGCCTCTGTTAATTAGTCAGAGAGTAAAATCATAGACATAGGGCCTCTGATTCCAGAATCCAACACTCCCCATTTTTGAAGTGACTTGGCCAAGGTTGCATAGGTTGTGGCTAGCAGAGACAGACCCATTAGATATCAAGAGAGAGAATACACCAAACCAGAATCATTTCTCTTCCTCACTTTCCTTAATTTGGCTACATCATAGTTCTAGGTGGGCAGGAATGGAGATGACCAGTAGGCAACAGGGGCTACAAAGAAGAGCACAGGCAAAGTGGGGAGCAGGCCCAGAGTAACAGTACAATAACATCATCAGAAGACACTGGGGAAGGGTGGAAGCTCCCTTGGAATGCATCCTACAGAATAAGACTTGACTTGGACCCCAAAGGATGGGTTGGGTCTGAATGTGTGGCATTTGTGTGCATAGAGGAAGCAATAAATGGGACAGTGGGGTGACTAGTCCAATGAAGAGAAGGCTGTGTGCTGGGGAATAGTAAGACATGAGGATAAAAGGCCTTGAAAGAGAAGCATAGCAGGCAGCTAGGTGGCAGAGCGGATAAAGCACCAGCCCTGGATTCAGGAGGACCTGAGTTTGGATCTGACCTCAGACGCTTGCCACTTACTAGCTGTGTGACCCTAGGCAAGTCACTTAACCCTCATTTCCCTGCAAAACAAAATGAAGCATAAGAGTTTAAGGTTGATATAAGAGAAAATGAGAGTGTGGGGAAGTCAGTCCCAAAATGATCTCTGCAAAGTTCATTTTTAATCTGAGGCAAAGGAAGACATTACAAGCTTATAATAGTCTTATTTCATGGAATGTAGAGGCACATGGTGGATGTTGGTTCTTTGTTGAGACTAAAGAACAATAGGAGCAATGGGAAGCCATCAAGGAACTGTAGAACAGGGAAGATGGGCTGGTCACAGGGCCAGAGAGAGGGAAGATAGGTGAACAGTACAGGGCTCCTCTGGCCTCTTCACAACATCAGAAAAAAAAAAGCAAGGAAGGCATTCAGAATGTAAGATGGACCCATTGGGGAGAGCTTTTGGGAGGAAATGAATGAGAATACTAGACAGGGAGGTATTTATGAGCTGCAATCTGTCTAACTGGAGGAACCTTAAAAATTGATACAATTGTCCCATTTGAATGTTAGGAGAGCCTCCAAGCAAAAGGACTGATCTATTAAATCACATGCTGCCCAGCCCCAGTTTCCTCAGTCCTATATCCCATCACTGTATTCATGGTGTTTCACCTTGCCCATGGTGTGAAATATTTTTTTTAAATGATGCTCTCATAACTTTTCCTCTGAGAGCTCAGTCAATCAATGATTAACCACTAATCTCTACTAAATGTTATTTCAAGAATATTGTTAAAATTGAAGAGAAAGACTGGGCCTTGGAGCAACATCCATTTCAATTAATTTCAACTTCAGAGTTTGGCTATGTGACAGCTTCTAATTGTACCTTGCTAGAATTCTGCTATCCTTCATTGATCTCACTTTCCTGGACTATTCTTTGAATTTTATGAATCACATATCTGTTTGAACTGCTGAAAGCAAATGAGTAATTATCAAGGTACAATTATCTGAAGTTTGTAAAATATTATATAAAAGGATTCCTCCCCCCCTCATTTTATGAAGCATATTTGGAAACCATTGTTTCCAATTTGTGAACTTTGCCATAAGACAAAAGGGTGCTTATTCCTTTGGGGAATAGAAAAAGTTTCTTAAATCAATAAAATGGCACCAGGTAGCCCATCACTCTGCTTTTTCAACAGCTCATAGAAGTTAGAAGTTCCACCATAGTGGTAACTGTGGGTACTGCTCTTCCAGGGTGCTCCTCTCTCCAGCTACCAGCTGACTTCAATAGGAGCCATTGGCATCAACGCTTGAGCATTTGACAAGAAAATAAGCAGAGGACCATTACCCATAACAAGATTTTTCCTCATTAAAAATTTCATCGTTCTAGTAAAGAATTCTGGAACCACTCAGTGCCCCAATTATTTTCTCTACCCAGGCAAAGACTACTGTGGGGATAGTAGAATGATTCAGAAGACTAACATTTAGGCTCTGGCTCCACTGCTGTCTAGCTCTACATCCCCGGGCTTCAGCTGTCTCATCTGCAGAATGTGGGGGTTGGACTAGATCTCTTAAGGTCCCTTCCATCTCTGATGTGCTATAAATCTAAGGAAAGCAGAATGGTCTAATGAGTAGAAAGCTGAACCAGAAGTAAGGAAAGCCTGGGTATTAATTCTATCTCAGACCCTTAATGAGCTGATTATGACCCTGGGCAGGTCATAATCTCCTGGAGCCTCAGTTTCCTCATTAGTAAAATGGAAATAATAATGGTACCTGTTTCACAGGATTATTTTGAGAATCAAATGACATCATATAAGAAGTATTCTGTGAGGAGCAGCTAGGTGGTGCAGTGGATAGAGCACCAGTCCTGGATTCAGGAGGACCTGAGTTCAAATCCTGCCTTAGACACTTAACACTTACTAGCTGTGTGACCCTGGGCAAGTCACTTAACCCCAATTGTCTCACCACAAAAGATAGTATTCTGTGAACCTTCCAACTCTTTTGTCAATGCATTTGTCAATGTATCGCTATTTTTATATCCCATGTAGCACCTAAACCCCAAAATGACCTTTTAAAAATTTAGTATATGGGGCAGCTAGGTGGCACAGTGGATCGAGCACTGGCCCTGGATTCAGGAGTACCTGAGTTCAAATCTGGCCTCAGACACTTAAAACTTACTAGCTGTGTGACCCTGGGCAAGTCACTTAACCCCGATTGCCTCACTAAAAAAAAAAATATTAGTATATGTTTGGCACTTGTCGAGGAGTGCCACCCTATCAATTTTGGCCATCTGTGTGCTGTTTTCTCCAGTAGAATGCAAGATCCTTGAGGGCAGAGACCGTTTCATTTTTGTCTTTGTTTCACTAGTGTCCAATATGGGGCTTCTTAGCCTGGGATCTGTGATCTCATTGGTTGTTGTTGCTGCTGTTGTTCATGTTTATTTGTTTTCGCTTTTGTTTTTAAATAATTGATGTGTATTTTTAATTCTGTGTTTCAAAAATGCGATTCTGAGTCGGAGTTCAAGAGTTCACCAGACTACCCAAGGGGTCCTTGATATTAAAAAAAATAGCTGGTCTAGTAGATCAGCCGATACACAGAAGGTACTTATGAAATGCTTCCTGAAATGAATTTCTCAGTCAGCGTCATTCCAGATACACTGGACTGAAAGCTGTATGCTGATCTCACTCTCATCTGTCCTTCAGAGACAGAATACATGTCCTCTTTGTCATGTTTAAAGCCTTGTTTTTCTTGAAGGGTCTCTTCAAGTGCCAAATCTTCCATGGAGCCTTACCTAATGTCCCCAGCTGAAAAGACTTTCTCCCTCCTCAAATCTTCATAGAGAATTTGGTCCAGATTTCACATTTGCTCCAAAACATTCAAATGTATTTGGAATCTCACAGATTCAGGAGTTCCATCCAACAATGCAGATCACATACCTTTTTATTGTTCTTGTTGCATTTGTTCCATGCTACCTTCCCTTTCCCTCCCCACAATGAATTATAAACTCTTAGAGGGACTTCATTTTTCAATTTTGCATATCTAGTCCTTGCCATGTGCATAGTAGGCATTTAATAATTATTTGTTGAATTTACTGAATGAAAGGGCTTTGAGCATGGACATAAAAATGAAACAATAGGGGGTATGTAGGAGGTGTAGTGGGCAAAACACAGCCCTGGATTCAGGAGGACCTGAGTTCAAATCCAGCCTCAGACACTTGACACTTACTAGCTGTGTGACCCTGGGCAAGCCACTTAACCCTCATTTCCCCACCCCCAAAAATAAATGAAACCATAGCCCTAATCATTTTGTGAATATCCTCTCCACCACCACCCTTTTCACTCCAAAACAGGTGTTGGGGCGATCAACATCCCAGATGTTCTTAGGGTTGTTTCTTTGTTGTTGTTGTTGTTGTTGTTGTTTTTGTGAGGCAATTGGGGTTAAGTGATTTGCCCAGGGTCACACAGCTAGTAAGTGTCAAGTGTCTGAGGCCAGGTTTGAACTCAGGTCCTCTCGGCTCTAGGGCCGGTGCTCTATGCACTGTGCCACCTAGCTGCCCCATGGTTGTTTCTTTTTTTTTTGTTTGTTTTTGTTTTTTTTTTTTTTTGTTTTAGTGAGGCAATTGGGGTTAAGTGACTTGCCCAGGGTCACACAGCTAGTAAGTGTTAAGTGTCTGAGGCTGGATTTGAACTCAGGTACTCCTGAATCCAAGGCCAGTGCTCTATCCACTGCGCCACCTAGCTGCCCCTCCCATGGTTGTTTCTTAATAGAGATTGAAAACATCACATTTTAAACCAATTTTAATGGTTTAATTTTTGTTAGCAGGGTAATAAGGGTTAAGTGATTTGCCCAGGGTCACACAGCTAATAAGTGTCAAGTGTCTGAGATCAGATTTGAACTCAGGTCCTCCTGAATCCAGGGCCAGTGCTTTACCCACTGCACCACCTAGCTGACCCCAGTGGTTTAATGTTTAATGAGAGACAGCTGGTGGCTCAGTGGATAGAGCACTGGGCCTGGAGTCAGGAAGACTTTAGTTCAAATTCAGCCTCAAACATTTATTAGCTGTATGACCTTGAGCAAATCACTTAACTTCTGATTGTCTGACAAAATGGGTCCACTGGAGAAGGAATGGCAAGCCACTCTATTACCTTTGCCAAGAAAACCCCAAATGGGGTCATGAAGGATCAGCTACAACTGAAATGACTGAGCAACAACAACAATGAAGCCTTCCAACTTGGTGTCCTCAATTCTGAGAATGGAGGTACTGGCCCCAAATCCCAATCCTTATGGATGGTTTGGGATGATTCCCACTGTTGCCAGGTTACAGAAGTACTATCTGTTGCCTAAGTATCTCTATGAATGGAATACAAAGCAAGAAAGGAGTTGCCTCTGAATCCTTCCCCCTGCCCCCCCAAAATTCCCCTGACTCTCTGGAGATTTTCTTATCTTAGTTGTCATCTTCTGAGCTATTATCTAGCTTTGACAGTACTGCAATTGGTAGGTGGCCTCTTTTGTTCAAAGACCCCTCGGCTAAATCTCCATCATTTTTATCTTCCCCATACAGAACATTCTCTCTCCCTCCTTGGTACCTCCTCCAATGCCAGGAACACACTCCCTCCTCAGTGAAGCCTCTTAGCATCCCAAACTTTCTTTAAAGCTTGGTCCAGGTGTTACCTCCTCCATGAACCTTGCTTAATCCTGGCAGTTATTAGTACCTTCCTCTCTTGACATATTTGGTATGTATTTGGTATGTATTTATCTGTATAAATATGTCACTACACCAGCTATAGAATGTTGTTTATTCTTCATTTTTAAAGAGGACCAATGACATCATGGGTAATGTCTTGACTTGTGCACTAACTGGATTTAAATGAGGCAGAGTTGCATCAGACTCACTCTCTCTTCCAGAGTCACCAAAGTGCAGTGGCAAGACAAAAGTCAAGATGACTGTGATGGCCCAGGATACAGTAGATGACCTTGGTGTATTTGATGCCTGGCCAAGCTCTAAGCGTTCCACCAGTATCCGCTTCAGCCACTGTTAAAGTCTTTGGAACAAATAGATCTCATTGCCCCATTCTGCTGGGGAACTCTTCACATGCTTGGGGTGGACACTCCCCTAATTCACTGATGGTTTTGAGGGCTCTCTTGGTTACCCTCAACATGTTTTAGCTGTGTGCTAGGATGGTGTTTTTTGGGTTTGGGGTTTTTTTTTGTTTGTTTGTTTTGTTTTGTTTTTTTTACCGTGGTATGGTCACTGCACATGCTACAGCTTCTTGGAGCCACAGGTGAGAGTTGGATGACAGGTGAACACCAAAGGTAAATGAGTCCTCTGAAGGCAGAGGCTGTTTCCTTTTGTTTATCTATTCCCAGCACCTAGCATAACACCTGGCCATGAATAAATGCATTTGGAATGAGTATATCATATGTCAATTTACGGTGCTTATTATAAATGTTCACAGATGTTCAGGTGTACCTAATGTAATTTACTAGAACTGTGAATTCTTGACCAGGACGGGAGTGTCTCCTCACCAAGACCTACTCTCCTTCTATCTCCACCCCAACAGAAACTAAGGCTCTGCCCCTGAGTGCCTCATCTCTAAAACGTGAGCTTTTGCCTCCTCTTGCCAGACCCCCCAGCTTCTATACCCTCTCCTGTATCTGACCATCTTTTCCCCCTTTTCCAGCACCCACTTATAGATTGTCTTCCTCCATTAGAATGTAAGCTCTTGGGGACAGCTAGGTGGTGCAGTGGATGAAGCACCGGCCCTGGATTCAGGAGTACCTGAGTTCAAATCCAGCCTCAGACACTTGAGACTTATCAGCTATATGACCCTGGACAAGTCACTTAACCCCCATTGCCCTGCAAAAAAACAACAAAAAACCCCCAAGAATGTAAGCTCTTTGAGGGTAGCAACTGTCTTGTTTACCTATATGTGATCCCTAGTGCTTACTTAGCACAGAGCTTGGCACCATCATTATATAGGTGGTGAGATTTTTTTCATTCATCAAGAGATAGTCAGAGGTATTTTTTTGTCTTAGATATGAATAATGAATGCAGGAAAAAGGGTGGGGTGGGTAAAGAATGATTATGCCTGCTTTAATTTTGGCTCTGGTTTAAATTCATCATAGTCCAGTCCTGATTGGAGCTTGAGAATTTCTAACCCTAAGTCATATATCAGTTTGGAACAAATGAACCTCAGACATAGAAGGATAAAAGAGAAGGTAAATATTGGTCCTAGGCATTCTGCTGGTATTTGTTAGGAAGGACCACTCTGACCACTCCTCTCCACACCCCTCACCCCCAGTTGAATGTGATGGGTTATAGCATTTGACTTTAACTTGCCTTATCAAAAGCAAAGTCTTTTTGTTATTGCATCCTGCAGGATTGGAGCTGAGATAGCCAGGAGCTGATCCTAAAGAGATGAAACCTTGAAGCTGGTGGCACGTTAAAGTCCAGAGACCACATACCCAGGAAAAATGTCCTCCACCAATGAGTGGAATAACGTCCAAAAAGACAGAATGATGCACCCAGCAGTGACTGGGAAACCAGCAAGCTGATTCACTGAGCAGAAAGCAGAGATCTGAAGTCCATCAGAGAGCAAAATGATATCACCAAGAGTATGTTAGAAGCTCGCCAGTACTGAAATTTTCCCTCCAGTCATATGCTTCAGGTATACATATTCTCTGCACCTGTGTCCTGTGCATTATTCCTACAATAATAGCAAGCATTGTAGTTATATAGCAGTTTAAAGTTTAAAAAGCACTTTTACAAATATAATCTCATTTGATGTTTACAACAACCCTGGGAGATGGTTGCTATTATTATCCCCATTTTACAGATGAAGAAACCAAGGCAGACAAAGGTTAAATGACTTGCTCAGGGTCACAAAACTAGTAACTAAATGTCTGAGGTCACATTTGAACTCGTCTTCCTGGTCCAAGTTTGGCATTCCACCCATTGTGCTACCCAACTGCCTATAAGCATCTACCCTTCCTATTGATGGCATATTTTTATGTGAGAGTACACCCCAGGTTTATGGGAAGAATGTTCTTCTGTTGATAATTTTCTTATCATGATATCTCACTAAAAGCCAAACTAATTGCATGTTGTTGTTGTTTTTTGCCTGAAGATTAAAAAGTAAACACATGATCAAGGGCTTTCAAGGTGTGATTTTGAGTGGATATTACCCCAAAATGGGGCAGTATCAATAGAACATTCTTATTAGATATTAGTGAATATTATCCCACCTCCCTAGTCCTTATACCACCCACATGTTTTCCTCCCCATATTCCCAACACTTCTCCATTCTCCAGCCCCAATTTTCTACCTGCTCCTCCCAGCAGTGTCAGGAAAGTCACAGTAGAACCTCAATCTGCAAAGGCTCAATGTTGCCTTCTTTGCTGTTGACTCCTGAGATAGTAAAGGAAGCATAGTGTAAGGAGGTGGAGTATAGAAGGGTGGGCAGAGGAATCCTGAAGCCCAGGTAATGCATCTGGAAGCATGACTGCCTAGGAACACTTCTGTTGTTCACTTAAATGTGGCGTGTTGCCTTTCCTCAAGGGAAAGAATATTGTGCTGGGACAGGAAAAAATATGTCTGAGAAATCCTGACCTAGTACTTGCTATAGGAGTCCCTTTTCCCCCCTTTAGGCTATGATTGGATAGCATAGGGTTTTTAACATTTTTGTTTATTTTGTTTTTAATTTATGGGATAAAACAAGCATTTCCATAACATAGTACAATAAAAAATGATTGTACACAAGACTGTGAATTTATTATGTACCACTTACTATTCATTTAAATATATAATTAAATATATAATAAAGGTATCATGTAAATTCCTTTTTTCTTCCCTCCCCCCCACTCTAGAGATGGCTACTATTAGACTCAAATATGTATATACATGTAAAATCATTCTATATACACTTATATATGTGTGTGTATGTTTGTGTGTGTGTGTGTATGTGTGTGTGTGTGTGTGAGACAATTGGGGTTAAGTGACTTGCCCAGGGTCACACAGCTAGTAAGTGTCAAGTGTCTGAGGCCAGATTTGAACTCAAGTCCTCCTGACTCCAGGGCCAGTGTTCTATCTACTGTGTCAATTAGCTGTCCCACACACATATTTATCAGTTATTTCTCTGGATGCATCTTACTTCATTTGTCCTTTGTAGTTAATTTGGGTATTCATAATAGTCAAAATGACTTATTCACTCAAAGTCATTCCTTTTTAAAAAATTAATATGTATATAATATAATATAATAGTATGTCAAGCCAATTTTTGGCATTCATTTTTACAAGATTTTAAGTTTCAAACTTTTCTCCCTCCCTCTTTTCCCTCCCCTCTTCCTAAAGTGGTAGGTAATTTGGGTTAGGTTATATATATGCTATCATGTAAAACAGATTTCCATGTCTTGTGATAGAAGAAACATATCAAAAGGAAGAAAAAACATGAAAAAGAATAAAGGAAGTGAAAAAAGTGTTCTTCAATCCACATTCATGGTCCATTAGTTCTTTATCTGGATGTTGATAGCATTTTCCTTCATTAGTTCTTTGTACATGTCTTGAATGATTGTGTTACTGAGAAGAGCTGAGTCATTCTTAGTTGATCTTTCCATAATGTTGCTGATACTATGTACAATGTTTTCCTGCTCATTTCATCATTGCATCAGTACATACAAGTCTTTACAGGTTTTTCTGAAATCTGCTTCTTCATCATTTCTTATTGCACAACAGCATTCTATTACATTCATATACTACAGCTTGTTCAGTCATTCTCCAATTGATATTGCCTCAATTTCCAATATTCTGCCACCATAAAAAGGGCTACTATAAATATTTTTGTAGATATTGGTCCTTTTCCCTTTTTAATGATCTCTTTGAATTACTGACCTAGTAGTGGTATTGCTGAATCAAAGGGTATGCACAATTTGCTTGCCCTTTGGGCATAGTTCCAAATTGCTCTCCAGAATGGTTGAATCAGTTCACAACTCCAACAGAGCATTAATGTCCCAATTTTCCTACAACCTCTATATAATTTATAATTTTCCTTTTTTTTTGTCACATTAGGCAGTATGATAGGTGTGAGGTGGTACCTTAGAATTGTTTTAACTTGCATTTCTCTAATCAAAAGTGATTTAGAGTATTTCTTCATATGCCTATAGATAGTTTTTTGGTTTTGGTTTTTGGTGAGGCAGGTAGGGTTAAGTGATTTGCCCAGGGTCACACAGCTAGTAAGTGTCAAGTGTCTGAAGTCAGATTTGAACTCAGGTCCTCCTGAATCCAGGGCCAGTGCTTTATCCAGTGAGCCATCTAGCTGCCCCCACAAGATAATTTTGATTTCTTCATCTGAAAATTGCCTGTCTATACCCTTTAACCATTTATTAACTGGGCAATGGCTTGTATTCTTATAAATTTGAATCAGTTCTCTATATATTTGAGAAATGAGGCTTTTATCAGAAACACTTGCTGTAAAGATTGTTACCCACCTTTCTACTTCTAATCTTGGTTACACTGGTTTTGTTTGTGGAAAAGCTTTTTAATGTAATATAATCAGAATTACCTATTTTACATTTTGTAATGCTCTCCATCTCTTATTTGGTTATGAATTCTCCTCCCTCTCCATATATTTGACAGGTAGACTATTTTAATATTGATATGACTTCATTGTCTTTAGTACCTTTTAGCAAGATGTAGTTGCCTTATCTCTTTTTTTTTTTAAGTGAGGCAATTGGGGTTAAGTGACTTGCCCAGGGTCACACAGCTAGTAAGTGTTAAGTGTCTGAGGCCGGATTTGAACTCAGGTACTCCTGACTCCAGGGCCGGTGCTCTATCCACTGCGCCACCTAGCTGCCCCGCCTTATCTCTTTTAATTGGGTCTATTTTTGCTCTTTCTTTGTCTGAGATCAGGATTGCTACCCCTGCTTTTTAAAAATTTAGCTGAAACGTAATAAATTTTGCTCCACTCCCTTACCTTTACTCTCTGTTTGTCTCTCTGCTTCAAGTGTGTTTCTTGTAAACAACCTTTTGAAGAATTCTGGTTGTTGATCTGCTATCCACTTCCATTTTATGGGAGAGTCTATTCCATTCACATTCACAGTTATGATTATTAACCATGCATTTCCCTCAATCATATTTTTCCTCCTGTTTTTCCTCTCTCTCCTTTCACCCTTTCCCTCGCTGACAGTGTTCTGCTTTCATCTATTGCCTCCCTTAGTTAGCCCTCTCTTCTGTCAGTCTATCTCCTACCTTTACTTAATGTCCTCTCCTTCTATTTCCCTGTTGGGTAAGATAGATTTCTAAATGCAACTGATTGTGACTATTATTGTGCCAATACTGATGAGAGTAGGATTCAAGCAATGCCCATCCCCCACGTTCTCATCTTTACCTCCACTGTAAATAGGGTTTTTGTGCCTTTTCATGTGAAATAATTTACCCCATTTTACCTCTCCTTTCCTTCTTCACCCAGTGTACTCTTCTTTCTCATTCCTTAGTTATTTTATGTTATTCCTTCAAATTCACCCTGTACCTATACCTTCTATTTATATTCCTTCTAGCTGTACTACTAGAGGTATTATTTTTTAAGAATTACCAGTATCATCTTTCCATGTAAGGATGTAAACAGTTCAGTTCCATTGAATCCATCGTGTTTTCTTTTCCCTTTTTCCCTTTTTAAGCCTCTCTTGGGTCTTGATATTGGATATTAAATTTTTGTTCAATTCTGGTCCTTTTATGAAAACTTGAAATCCTTCTATTTCATTGAATGACCATTTTTTCCTTGAAGTGTTATGCTTAATTTTGATGGGTAGGTGATTCTTGGTAGTAATCCTAGCTCCTTTGCCTTCCATAATATCATGTCCTGTGACCTCTAGTCCTATAATGTTGCAGCTGCTAAATCCTGTGTAATCACAACTGTGTACCCTCTCCCAATATTTGAAATGCTTCTTTCTGGCCAGTTGCTGTATTTTCCCCTTGACCTTAATAGTTATGGAATTTGGGTATAATGTAACTTGAAGTTTTTATTTTGGGATCTCTTTCCTCAGGTGATCGGTGGATTCTTTCGATGCCTATTTGTGCCTCTGTTTCCAGTACATCAGGGCAGTTTTCCTTGATAACTTTTTGAAAGCTACTGTCCAGGTCCTCCTTGGATTATGGCTGTTAGGTAGTCCAATGATTCCAGTCCCAAATCTATGACCTTGTAACCTACATTTATGGAAGGAGTATCCCCACTGATAAATCATTAATGCTTATAGGTTTTCAATACTGGATAAAAACATAATGATACAGAGGCCAAAATTAACCAGATGGAGGGGCTTTAAAAAATCCACACACTTAGCCATTTCCTGGTTTTGGCAGGAAGTTGGAGCAGAAGTGCCAATTATTAGGAAGAAGGCTGTTGTCCTGGGTTTTATTTGGTCCATCTGAAACCATGCAGAAAGAGACATTTCCCAAGGAGGCCTTGATCTCACTAGATTTCTCTCCTTGTTTTCAGATATAAGAAGTCAGGCTGAATATCTCAATTTGGGCTGCTTCACATTTCCTCCATGTACTTGGTGTTTTTAAATGCCAACCTTCACGCCTGTTCTACTCTCCGTAATATCACCTGCGTTCCTTAGTGGTTCTTGCTTTTCTCTGGGTTTGGCTACACAGTTTGAGGTCTTTCTGCTAGAATAACTCAAAGGGGAGCCACGTTACTGGTATCCTAAGGCTGTCTACTCAGGGTGACCACACTGATCTGGAACAAAAAAACCTTCCATTTCCAATTCCATAACCACTCTGATCCAACAGTCTGGGCTTGGTCTGAGCTGAAATCAGAGCTTTCATCACACAACAGAGAACAAACTAATACTTCAATCAATACTTTCAGAAGTAAGACATCCTGTAACACGTGGTGGCCGATGAAAGCTCTAGTTGGGGAAAAAAGCCCTAAATGGGCAGGAGTGGTTCATGTTCTGACTGCTTCAGCCCACACACATCTTACTTCTTCCTGTCATGCCGTCTTAGGATCTTAGAGCTAGCAGGGACCTGAGGTCATTTAGCCCAAGCCCTACCTGGATCATTAATAGCCTTTGCAACACCCCCAGCAAGTAGTTATTCATTCTCTGCCTGAAGACCTCTTTCAGCAGGAAACCTCAGTAGCTCATGAAGCAGCCATCCATCCCACTTAGGGGCAGCTCGAAAGGAAAGAGAAATGTTTCCTTCGATCAAGATAAAAATCTGCCTCTGTGACTCAGACTCTAATTCTGCCCTCTCGGGTCAAGCAAATGCACTCTGACCCTTCTTCCACAGGAAAATTCTCTCACATATTGGAAGAGAGCCATCATATCTACTTCTCCCTCCCCTTTGTCTTCTCTACTCCTAGCTAGGCACACATCCCACCATATTACAATTCTCCTCTCACCAAACTGGTCACTCTTATTGTAAACAGGTTCTAGGAACACAGATGCTGAGGTGGGCAGGGAACTCAAGGACCATCTGTTTTACAGGTGAGGGAACAGAGGCCCATGGAGGTAAAGTGACTTGCCCAGAATGACACACACAGTAAGCATAAAGGATGGTATTTGAACTCAAGTCATTCGCCCTTGGAACCAGTGCTCTTAACACTGCACCATACTGCATCCTCTTCTCAGATATGTTCCAATTGGCAATGTACTTCCTGAAATGTGTCTAATGCTATGTGAAATGATATCCTAGGTCAGAGTAGAGAAAAACCATTACCTACCTGGTCCTGGATACTATTCTGTTGTTAGTGCACCTTAAGAGTCTATTAGTGGGGTTGGTTTCAACAGTCAACAAAGCCAACTCACCATGACATTTGTGATCAAATAAAAATGTCAAGACTTTTTCTCTCATTTAGAAAGTGTGTGTGTGTGTGTGTGTATATATGTATATATATATGTATGTATATATGTGTGTCCATACACATATATACATGTATGTATATACACATATCGCTATATTCATATACACATATAGATATATTTATATGTACATGTAGCTATATATACATATATAATAATACACATATACATAGATGTGCATTGTGTATGTATATGTATAAATATTTTTTCCCTGAAGAAAGAAAACAATCCACTGTGGTCTAACTTAAATGGGAGAAGGGAAAATGGACCCAAAGAATGGCTAAAATTGCAAAGTGCTGGAGATGGAAAGAAAGTTCTCTGCTCTGCCCTAGATATCCTGTGGCCAGCTGTCATAAAGGGAAGGGAAGGGGAAAAGCATTTAATGTGCCTGGCACTATGAGAAACGATTTCCAAATATTATCTCATTTGACTCTCATGACAACTCTTAAGAGGTAGATACTATTATTATTCCCATGTTTTTACAATTGAGGAAGCAGGTAGATAGAGGTTAAATGACTTGCCCAGGGTCACACAGCTAGTAAGTATCTGAGGCCATATTTGAACTTAGGTCTTCCTGACTCCAGGCCCAGTGCTCTATCCCCTGTTCCACCTATTAGTTTTAGCAAAAGCAAAACCAAAATTATTTGCATTAAGAAAAAAGGAATATTAAAAAACAAAAACAAAAACAAAAACTGGGGGCAGCTAGGTGGCACAGTGGATAGAGCACTAGCCCTGGAGTCAGGAGTACCTGAGTTCAAATCCGGCCTCAGACACTTAACACTTACTAGCTGTGTGACCCTGGGCAAGTCACTTAACCCCAATTGCCTCACTAAAAATTAAAAAACAAAAACAAAACAAGAAAAAAGGAATATTTTATATACATAATCACCTGAGGCAAGACTTCCTACCAGCAAGGGTAGGGTCAGGGGATCATGAAGCCCAAAGGAGATAAAGTTGGGAATAACATTGATCTATACCTGTCTCATTAGAACACAATAGAATGTTGCCTGAGATGTTTCAAGTTTAATGAGATATTTATAAAGTTCTTTGCAGCATCACAGTTCTATAAAATCATTCTTACTCTGAGACCTTTTCCTTCCCTATTTGTTTCAAGCATCATATTTGCAGAATTGGTGGATGAACAAAAAAACAAACAAACCCTGAATTGCTTTTAGAAAGACATAACCCAGGAAATAATGGGTAAATGACAGTCAATCATCCTTGTAATGCCCCTGGATAATTAGCATCAGCCTGTCTAATTACTCCCATGAAAGGCGAGTTGTCTTTCTTGGATTTCTGAAATATGGTCTGAGGTGTCTCAAGTAACACAGTGGTTAGCCACTGGCTGGTCAACTGTGCCAATGTATAAGCCATATTGAGTTGTACTACAATGAGAAAATATCAAGGTGCTACTTGCTTTCAAATGACTTCATAAGAGCTGCTTCCTCTAGAAGCTGATATATTGTTTTTATAACATATCAGCAAGATTCTTTATTTTAAAAAAATCACATTGACTCATTTTGCATTAAATTAAACATTTAAAATATATAAGCATTCAGCAAAAGAATGATCTTATAATAATTAGAATTCACAAATGGTTTGGTGAGGGATTTTTTGCAATCAGAATTTTTAAAATTACAGTATATAATTACAATGTACTGCAAGAGCTGTCAGATGGATAACCCCGTTGCCCAGAAATGTTACTGTGATAAACAAGTCTCTTCCTTTAATTGAGCATTTGTCAGTACATTTATTCCAAGTGTCACCAATGCAAGTGTTCAGAAGTTAGGAAATAATTAAATTCCTATATATAATCTTTCTTAATCACCCTTTTTTCCCTTTTACTTAAAAATAACCTGGGGGGTGGTGGTGTGTCACCCTGAGTTGTTAGTCTCTGCTCCAAAGTATCACCCACCCAGAAACAATCTGGGGATAAAAAGATTCAAAGGTCAACATATCTCTTCTTTTCCTGGAAACCCACCATCTAAGAAAAACATATGCCATCTGAACCAGCCTCTTGAACATTTAACATAGGTCAAAACAAAGCATTGACTTCTGGAACCTTAAAGTTAGATGGAAGGGAAGGGAGAGGGAACTTACTATATGCCTGGCACTGTGCTAAGCACTTTACAAATATTATCTTATTTGAACCTGTTGGTTAGATGCTATTATTATCCCCATTTCACATTTGAGGAAACTGAGGAACACAGAAGTTGAATAATTTTCCCAGGATTATACAACTAGAAAGTATCTGAGGTTAGATTTGAACTCAGATCTTCCTGGCTTCAGGCCATGAGTTTTATTTACCTTGACACCTATCTGCCTTCTTGGAGGGTATCTAGATTGACCTCTGATTTACTCAAGAATGATATCTGGTAATTCATCCTCTGCTTGAATACCACCAGGGAAAAGATACTCATACCTTAGACAGCAGACCATTCCATGTTCAGATCATTCTAATTATTGGGTAGTTTTTTTTTCCTTGTCTGTGATTTCATATGTATGTATATTCCCGTCAGTGATGCAGATAGCTAAGATCATCACAGGGAAGTCTATTCAGTAGCTAGCATCTTTCCATGGGTTCTCCTGACATCATGAGGATATCAATGGAGCACACAGGCTGTCCACCAGTTATCCTTCACTCTTATAGCATATCCTACCCATGTTTGCCTTCTACTCTACACTTTTTATGACATCCTTTACATGTATTCTCAGTAATTATTCATGTTACAGACTGCTCCCTCCCACCATGCACCTCTCCTTTGCCCCCTGGTTGATCATCACCTTTGTTTCCTCAGAGATGGTGTTCCATTAATTTCCAGAAGACTATTTGTATGAAAAAGAAGAGCTTTATTTCAGAAAGAAGGTGTGGGCCATAAAAAAACCTCCTTTTCTTGATCTGGTCTGGGCTGAGCTTGTTATTTATTTGCAGAGTCTGTGCAAGGTACTGATGGATAAATACCTGAGGTTGTCTAACCCTTTATGATTCTAAAGACATGTTCCTCCAATTATTCCATCAGTTTAAACAGTGCATGATATAGAACTCTACATTAATCAGTATTAAAATTAATTGTGTTAGATGGGCCCAACATTCTAGACTGTGGAGATATTTTGCATCCTTATTCTAGGCCTTTTATCTTCTTGGTATCATCACATTTAAATTCAATCATTTGCTACTCATTGGAGATTCAAAGGTAAAAAGATAACAGTCTGTACTCAGGGAGTTTACATTCTACTTATGGGGATAGGGATGCATTATATACACAGGTAAGGATAATACAAGGTAAGGGGAATGGAGGAAAAGGATAGAACAGGTATAGTGCTCCAGGAACATTTCAGAAGAGAGAGAACAATTTCATTTAATGTAATTGGGATAGGATGTATGGAAGAAAGAAAACATTTATTTGCAGTAGATTATTTTTAGTAAGTATAAGTTTGTGACTTCAGCAGTTTATATTGTTTTTAACTTTTCTTCAATTAACAAACATCTATTTTCTCTCCTTCCCACAGAAGAAAAGAAAACCATTGTAACAAGCATGTATAATCAAACAAAACAAATCCCCTTATTGGCCATGTCCCCAAATATATCATTCTGCATATTTAATCCATCACCTCTCTAAATAAAAATAGGCAACATTCTTCATCATTGGTCTTCTGGAATAATATTAATCGTTGCATTGATCCAAATTCTTAAGTGTTATATTTAATCAATTCATACAAATCTTCCTAGATCTCTCTGAAACTATCCATTCATAATTTCTTACAATACGGTAGTATTCCATTACATGAAATACCATGATTTACCAGCCATTCAATTATTGATTGGTGCCACCTTACTTTCCAATTCCTTGACAATAGAAAAAGAGCCGCTACAAATATTTTTGTACATAGGAGACATTTTCTTCTTTTACTGATCTTTTAGGAGCATAGGCCTAAGGTAGTATTGCTGGGTCATAGGATATGCACAATTTAGTAACTTTGGGTAAATAGTTCTAAATCACTTTCCAGAACAGATGGAGCAATTCACAGCTCCTTCAAGAGTGAATTAATGTGACTGCTCAAGAAGCTCAAAAATCTATATAATAGGACTAGGGAAGGTGTGTAGAAGGCATGCCCCAGGATTCAGAACTGGCAGGGTATGAACAGGGGTGAAATAAGGAAGAAATTTATTCAAGATCGTAGGCCAAGGCTTTATTGAACTGGTTAATCAAAGGGTCATGGCAATGAAAAGACAAAAATGAGGCTCCAATTGACATAATGGACTAGTAGTTCAAGGATGAATTGGGCAATGAGAAGTTCCCATGAGGATAGAGAACAGATTTAGGAATGAGACAATAAGATAGAAGGATAAGTGATTGCAATCAATAGAAACATCTCAAAGTTTGTAGTTATGATGGTGCAGTAGTCTTGTTTTTTGCTGAGATTGAGGTTTAAAGTGTAACCCCACTGTTGGTGACTGAGGAAGAGTGGAAATGACAGTCATGGAGGTAAGGAGTTAATGAATTACTTAAAGCATCCTCAGCCTGAATATTGACATCACTTATATTCCTGGGTAAGTTCAAATGGAGATTCCTCTCTGGTGACAAGTTGTAGATTCTATAGATTCTTTGCTCTTTTAATCCAACACTCATCAATAATTTCCTTTCATTATTTCATAAAATATGACATTGAGGGGTTTTTTGTTTCATAATTTTCCCCCTGGAAGGTCAATAATTATTAGATTCTGTCTCTGGACCTTGTTTTCCAAATAAGTTATCCCTGGGACTATCTTGTTTTCTGTAATTTGTATTTCTAGAATTTAGCACAATGCCTGGAACATAGTAAGTGCTTAATAAATGCTAAATCTGTATCTGTATCCACCTGTCTGTCTATCTGTCTCTCTATCATCTGTCTATCATCTATCTACCATATACCTATCTGTCCATCGTCTATTTATACATCTATCTACCTACCTATCATGTACCTGTCTATCATCTATCCATCTGGTGGGCTGCTTGTGTATATCTAACCTTTAATCTATCTGTATGTATATCTCTTCATCTTCTATCCATTTTCCATATTGATCTATAAATCTATGTCTATTCATCCATCTACCTATCATTCATCCATCCATCCATCCATCCATCCATCCATCCATCCATCCATCCATCCATCCATCCATCTATCTCCTCACTATCTGGCCATAGCTAGATTATTCCGTGAGCTTCAGTTTCCTGACCTGTAAAACAGAGGCTAGCAATACCTGAAGTACCTATATCACAGGGCTGCTGTGATGATCAAACAAGATAATCAATGTAAATCACTTTCCAAAACTTAAAGCATCATATAATTGCCAAGAATTAATATTGTTGATGTTGATTGTAGATGCCTCACCTGTTCTTCCAATTTTCCTGTCTTTTGATTTTCCCCTAATATTTCTTTTTGTCATTATTTGAATTCTACTTCCTCAATTCTTTTTTTTTTTTTGCAGGGTAATGAGGGTTAAGTGACTTGCCCAGGGTCACACAGCTAGTAAGTGTCAAGTGTCTGAGGCCAGATTTGAACTCAGGTCCTCCTGAATCCAGGGCATGTGCCCCCTCAATTCTTTTTTAAGATTGTTCACCCCTTCATAAAGGCTTTTCAGTTTTTCTCCTAAGACATAGTTTCAAATTTTTCATTAAGAGGTTTATTTTCTTCCTTCTTTCTTCAAGTCACTGATGTCCACCCATCCTTGAGCTTTTTTTTAAGCCATTTTGTTCTCTTGTTTGAGGTTATAGTTACAGTAATTGCAGCATTATTCTGTTTCTATAGATTTTCCTCTTGTCGTTCTCCTGCGTTTTCCCCCTGAATTAGGAGCTTTTCTTTGTTTGCTCATTTTCTCAGTCTCTGATGTTGTTTTTATCCAATTGTGATTTTCTTGTGAGGATTTCTTTCCTTTCTGCCCTGTGAACTCTTGATATTTATAGTGGCATTTGATGTATTTGTAATAATTTTTAAAAGTGAAACTCACTCCATTCCAAATTACCTTATTTCTATTGAAGTTACCACTATCTTTTTGGTAACCAAGGTTGGCAACCTTAATGTCATCTTTAACTGTTTTCTCTCTCTGTCTCTGTCTCTCTGTCTATATCTGTCTGTCTCTGTCTCTGACTCTGTCTATCTCTGTGTCTGCCTGTCTGTCTGTCTCTGTCTGTATCTTTGTCTCTCTCTCTCTCACCATGTCAAAGTAGTTGCTAAGTTTCATTCACGATATCTTTCACATATGTCCCCTTTTCTCTCTAATTCAAGCTCTCATCGCTTCTCACTTGAATTTTTGCAGCAGTCACCTATCTCAGCTCCTGGCTCCTAGTTTCTCTCCTGTCCAATTCATTCTCCACCCAACTGCCACAATAATCATCCTAAAGCACAAATCTGAACATGTCACTTCCCTGCTCAATAAGTTTTGGTGACTCCCTATTGCCTCTAGGATAAAATATAAGTTCTCACTTTAGATTATAAAACCCTTTAGGATCTGGCACTAGCCCATCTCTTCAGACTTATTTAACATGATTTATCTTCCCTCAGTCTATATTCTAGTCAAACTATCCCATTAGTCCTTCCTTGTGCTCAGAATTTCATCTCCCACATCCATGCTTTTGTACAGACTGTGCCCCATGCCTGGAATTCACTCCTTCCTTACCTCCATTTCCCATAATCCCTGGTTTCTTTTGATGCTCAGCTTATGTTTCACTTCCTATAGAGAACCTTTTTCCAATATGTATAATTATTGGCTCTCTCTTCTTCACCTGAAATGATCATATATATGTGTGTGTGTGTGTGTGTGTGTTTGCATGTATATATGTGTCTGTGTGTATCTGTTTATATGTTGCTCCCCCCAGAAAAAAAGTAAATTTCTTGAGTATATAGCTTAGCTTTCATTTTGCCCTTGTAACCTCAACACCTAGAAAAATACTGTGTGCATAGATAATTAAGTGTTTAATAAATGCTTACTGGATCAGATTGGAGATCTGATTTGCATTCAATCTCTCACACCATTGTCTTTCCAGAAGTCTCTTCAGATGTTTATTTGTTACAGGCATATTTTTTTTTTTAGTGAGGCAATTGGAGTTAAGTGACTTGCCCAGGGTCACACAGCTAGTAAGTGTAAAGTGTCTGAGGCCTAATTTGAACTCAGGTCCTCCTGACTCCAGGGCCTGTGCTCTATCCACTGTGCCACCTAGCTGCCTCATAGGCATACTTTTAAAGCATCACTTTATTCTCCTTGGTAAACTGGAAAGTTAAGAGATGTTCCTTCTAGCTTTTCCATACCTGAGTGGTTCAGTGGATTACAATGCTGGACCTGGAGTCAGGAAGACCTGAGTTCAAACCCAGCCACAAAAAACCAACTAGATCCGTGACCCTGGGCAAGTCACTTAACTGCTATTTGCCCCAGTTTCATCATTTGTAAAAGGAGGATAATAATAGTACCTAACTCCAGGGGTGTTGTGAGGATCAAATGATATCATTGTAAAGTGCTTAGCATATAGTAGGCACTATATAAATGTTTGTCATTATAAGTTACTTTAATTAGATAAGAGACTACCCTGCACTTTGAGGATAGATAAGAGTTACTTACTTGGCCTTGGCAAAAATACAAACATTGAACTCTCTTTTCAAGACACAGCAAGATTCTCCCTGCTTTCCCAACTAGCTGGAAGGGAGATATGTAGAGCTTTGTTGCTTTTGCTAATAGTTCCCCTGGAGAATTCCTGGTTTTATGGATTGGACATATCATTGACATCTATTTTAGTAGAAACATTATGGCATTAAGTTTATAAGAGAAATTATTAAGAAAGAGCTTTTCAAGGGAAAATAAAAGAGAATTTCAGCTCTAATCCTGCCTCTGCTCCTGTATAACTTTCCCTGAATCCCTTGGGTTTCTCTGGGTCTTGGTTCCCTCTTCTGTAAAATGAGGGGGCTGGACCAGGAGAATTTGAACATCCTTTCCAGGTCTCGCATTCTCTCATTCTATTTAACATGCATTGTGGTGCCATGTCACATCCTGTACAGTAGAACCCATTTGTGAAGACTGCGGATACAATGTGAACTGTTAGTGCAAGAGGAATGAAAGCCCCACATTGTTTCCTTGAATCTATTGTAGCAAAATGAATAATGGAGTTCTCTTGTGGATAAGAATGGCTTTGCTTTCAGAGTCCTCCTCTCTATTTTACTTGGATTCAAGACTCGTCAGAGAACAGTCAGTCAGATACAAGGATGAGTCGCTATCAATCTGAACTCAGGTGAAGATTGATTCTCCAAGAAGAGAAGTCATTTGTAACCTGAGCTTCTGAGCCCACTTCAGGGAAGATCACCAAGTTTGAGGGAGAATTGAGTTTCCCACACACTTGAGGGTATCCACTTGTGTCTGGGTTGCATCAGAACAAGGAAGGCATTCCACTGTGATAGCACCTAATCCAGTCTATTCTCATGTCTGGTCCGATGTTTGGGTACAACTACATATGCTTTCCAAGGAAAGTGAACATAGTTTCTTCCTATGTAGCTGCTGGTTACCCATGCTGCCCTAAGATGTATGACTTGGCCCCAGAGGGTAGAGTTGGCAGTAACAGGAAGACATGGAAGAGGCGTGATGTCTGGAAAACTTACTAAGAAGAATGTTGTTGTTGTTGTTGTTGTTGTTCAGTCATTTTTAGTCATGTCCAACTCTTCATGAACACATTTGGTTTTTGTTTTGTTTGTTTTTTGTCAAAGATACTGTAATGGTTTGCCATTTTCTTCTCCAGTCCATTTTACAGATGATGAACCTGAGATAAAAAGTTGAGTGACTTGCCCAAGGTCATACAGCTACTAAGTGTCTGAAGGCACACTTGACCTCAGGAGTATGTCTTCCTTGTTTCAAGCCTGGAACTCAATCCACAGTGCCATCTAGCTGCCCTTTAACAAGAAGAGAAACCCCAAAATGGAACATGCTACATGGAGAGATCGTAGGTCTAACAAGGATCTTATTAGCCATCTAGTCCAACCCCATAGTTGACAGATGAGGAAACCAAGACTTGGGGAAGGGAAATCATTTACTTAAGGTCAAACAAGCAGCCAGTGACAGAGTTGAGATCTAAACCAAGGCACACTGACTTCCAGTCTTCCCTATTATGCCTCCTTGACTCTTTATAGTGAATGAATGGGTGACCCCTCATTGGAGGTCTTCAAGGAAAGGTTGGGTGATCACCTATCAGAGTTTTTGTAGAGGGTCTTCTTAGTCAGGTACTGATTGAACTAGCTGCCTTCTGACATCTTTTCCAGCTCTGAGATGCTTTGATATCAGAAGAACCAGGAAGGTCTCCCTGCCCGACTCAACTACTTGTCCCAACTGCTGTCTAATGCCTGAAATTCTTGTAATTGGGGAAAGGGAGAGGAGAGGGAGACTTTTTATTATTCAATAAAGAATAAGACTCAAAGTGCAAGTACATCTAGGAGAGATAGCCCATACCCATCTCTGACTAAAACTTATACTGATTGGCAAATTACTTAATGAAACGCTTTACCTGACAAAAAGTAGAGAAGAAAGGAAAAAAGTGTTGAGGTTATGGCTTATTGGAGAGGAGGAGGTACTGTGAAATGGGAGATAGCAAGTATGGACTTTCATAACAAACTTGACCTATTATAGAAGCAGCTGAGCCTAGCAGATATGATGCTGGGTTTGAAGTGAGGAGAGAATTAGGTTTAAATCCTACTTCTGACAGTTTGCTTTCTGAATACTTTATTTAATTTTAATTCCCTGGCTAAGTCAATTAGTTTTTCTGAGCCTCAGTCTCCTCATCCATAAAATGGGGATAATAATACTTATAGTATTGAGCTCACTGCATTGTGAATATCAAATGAGATCATAAAGATGAAGCACAAAAACGAGCAGCAAAAATGTGGATCTCACTTTCACACAGTATTTTTAGCTCCTGCTTGCTAGGATTGTCTTTTTGGTTGGTTGGTTGGTTGGTTTTTTGTGGGGTTAAGTGACTTGCCAGGGTCACAGAGCTAGTAAGTGTTAAGTGTCTGAGGCCGGATTTGAACTCAGGTACTCCTGACTCCAGGGCTGGTGCTCTATCCACTGCGCCACCTAGCTGCCCCCAATGTGTTGACTCTTGCATGCTTTGGATTTAAGTGAGGGAGAGTCACACAAAATTGTTGGCCTCACTCTTTTAAAAAATATTTAAAATTTCAATTTATGAAATAAAATAAGCATTTCTATAACATAGTAGAATAGATGAAACTGCAAAGATATTGTGCCTTTTAAATACATAATAAAGGAATCATTTAACTATCTTTTCTTCTTCCCTCCCCCCTTCTCTACCCTAGATATGGCCACCATTAACATCATTCAATATGTACTTCTATTCATGACTTCTCTCTGGATAAAGATAGCATCTTCCCTCATATACCTTTGTAGTTGATAATGTAGTTAATAAAAATACTAACTGATAATGGTCAAAATCATTTAGTCACTCTTTTTTTTGGTTTTGTTTTGTTTTGTTTTGTTTTGCGGGGCAATGGGGGTTAAGTGACTTGCCCAGGGTCACACAGCTAGTAAGTGTCAAGTGTCTGAGGCCAGATTTGAACTCAGGAACTCCTGAATCCAGGGCCGGTGCTCTATCCACTGCGTCACCTAGCTGCCCCCCATTTAGTCACTCTTAAAACAATATTTCTGTTCTTGTATACGGTGTTCAAAGAAGACAGAACACATTGCCTATCACGCTTATGGCTAGCCTCACTCTTTCTTCTGGACTCATCAAAGTCCGGTGGCGACCTATTTGTGTAACATTCTGGGCAATGTGTCTGTCTATTGGTTACTCTTGAGTGGATTTATAGGCAGATCTCTATGAACAGCTGCGGACTCCACTACACAGACCTCAGAGTCTACATGGGTTCGTTATAATAGACATAATAACACGTGCAAATAAGAGCATCGGGACATACTTTCCATCCACATTAAATCTCTTTTCCATTTGGATTTTGTTCATGGGGTGTACTTTTGAGTGGCTACATCTCCTTATCTCATCCTTTGCTGAATACTGATAATCAGAAGATGCAATCTGAGCTGCATCTATCAAGAAATTTCGAATTATTTCACCATGCGCCTCAAACACCTTGTGGTGTGGTTCTTTAGTTATTTTTCAGTCATGTCCAACTCTTTGTGAACCCTCTGGAATTTTCTTGGCAAAGATACTGGAGTGGTTTGCCATTTTCTTCTCCAGTTCATTTTACTCATGAGGAAACTGAGGCAAACAAGGTTAAGTCATGTGCACAGGGTCACACAGCTAGTAAATATCTGAGACCAGATTTGAACTCAAGAGGATAAGTCTTCCTCACTCCAGGGCTGGTGCTCTATCCACTGGGCTACCTACCTGCTCCTTGTTGGAGGATATCCTATAAATATTTCATTTACATTACTGAACCCAATGCTTTCTTCAGGAAATCAACAACAAACACAGAACAATCTTTGTACTTTCTAAACTTTTCAGTAATTGTCTAATTGGAATGATGGGGTCTGCTATAGAAAATTTTCTGCAAAATGCCTATCCAGGCTCTTGTTGTATTTTCACTAGATATAGCTTTGATACATACATAGACCAATCTCATTTTAAAGATGAGAGAACTGGCATATGAGTCACTAGTTACTGATGTATTCTTGATTCTTTCTGTATGTGTGAGGGAGGGGAGAATAATAATACTATGAGGTACCATGTACCATGGTACAAAGGAAAGATCAGGATGGAGGATTTGAGGTCAAATTCCATCTCTGTCAATCATTACATGTAAGTCCTTGGGCAAGTCATTCAACTAGTCTAGGCCTTAATTTCATCATCTACAAAATGAAGGGTTTGGACTAGGTCAAGGGGGCCTTCACTATTTTTTGTATGTCATGGACCCAGGGGTGCACTGGTAAATACTTAACAACTGGTTTTCAAGAAGAATTACATACAACCAAAAAAAAGCAAAAAAGAGGGGTGGGGCAGGTAGGTAGCACAGTGGCTAGAGTACCGGCCCTGGATTCAGGAGGACCTGAGTTCAAATCTGGCCTTAGACACTTGACACTTACTAGCTGTGTGACCCTGGGCAAGTCACTTAACCCCAATCGCCTCACAAAAAAAGAAAAAGAAAGAAAAAGAATTACATACAACACACTTTTAAGTCGAATCTGTATTAATATATTTTTCTCCATAAGTTTACTAAGCCTAGACAATCAACAAAATAATAAAGCAAGCTATGCTTTGTAGCATTTGCTGATTTCTGAGGTCTAAATGCTCGGACGGAAAATGTAACAGCTCTCTGAGCCTGTAGGAGCTGCCTCTGGTACACCTTTGCATGAATACCTTGGACAGGCTTACGAAGCCCATGGACTTCTTCTTAGGGTAATATTTGTTGCCTACATTCATAACAGAAGCAAATGCTTGATTTTAGAGGTTAGTGAAGATGTCTACATCCACATCCACACCTGTATCTGTATCCATATCTATCTCTGTCTCTGTCTCTCTATCTGTATCTGTATCTGTATCTACATCTATACCTATATCTATCTCTATCTCTGTCTCTCTATCTGTATCTCTATCTGTCTATATATCTGTATCTGTATCTACATCTATACCTATATCTATCTCTATCTCTGTCTCTCTATCTGTATCTCTATCTGTCTATGTATCTGTATCTGTATCTACATCTATACCTATATCTATCTCTATCTCTGTATCTCTATCTGTATCTCTATCTGTATCTCTATCTGTCTATATATCTGTATCTGTATCTACATCTATACCTATATCTATCTCTATCTCTGTCTCTCTAACTGTATCTCTATTTGTATCTGTATCTACATCTATACCTATATCTATCTCTATCTCTGTATCTCTATCTGTATCTCTATCTGTCTATATATCTGTATCTGTATCTACATCTATACCTATATCTATCTCTATCTCTGTCTCTCTATCTGTATCTCTATTTGTATCTGTATCTACATCTATACCTATATCTATCTCTATCTCTGTCTCTCTATCTGTATCTGTATCTACATCTATACCTATATCTACCTCTATCTCTGTCTCTCTATCTCTATCTCTATTTGTATCTGTATCTACATCTATACCTATATCTATCTCTATCTCTGTCTCTCTATCTGTATCTGTATCTACATCTATACCTATATCTATCTCTATCTCTGTCTCTCTATCTGTATCTCTATCTGTCTATGTATCTGTATCTGTATCTACATCTATACCTATATCTATCTCTATCTCTGTCTCTCTATCTGTATCTCTATTTGTATCTGTATCTACATCTATACCTATATCTATCTCTATCTCTGTCTCTCTATCTGTATCTGTATCTACATCTATACCTATATCTATCTCTATCTCTGTATCTCTATCTGTATCTCTATCTGTCTATATATCTGTATCTGTATCTACATCTATACCTATATCTATCTCTATCTCTGTCTCTCTATCTGTATCTCTATTTGTATCTGTATCTACATCTATACCTATATCTATCTCTATCTCTGTCTCTCTATCTGTCTCTCTATCTGTATCTCTATCTGTCTATATATCTGTATCTGTATCTACATCTATACCTATATCTATCTCTATCTCTGTATCTCTATCTGTATCTGTATCTACATCTATACCTATATCTATCTCTATCTCTGTCTCTCTATCTGTATCTCTATCTGTCTATGTATCTGTATCTGTATCTACATCTATACCTATATCTATCTCTATCTCTGTCTCTCTATCTGTATCTCTATTTGTATCTGTATCTACATCTATACCTATATCTATCTCTATCTCTGTCTCTCTATCTGTATCTGTATCTACATCTATACCTATATCTATCTCTATCTCTGTATCTCTATCTGTATCTCTATTTGTATCTGTATCTACATCTATACCTATATCTATCTCTATCTCTGTCTCTCTATCTGTATCTCTATTTGTATCTGTATCTACATCTATACCTATATCTATCTCTATCTGTATCTCTATTTGTATCTGTATCTACATCTATACCTATATCTATCTCTATCTCTGTCTCTCTATCTGTATCTCTATTTGTATCTGTATCTACATCTATACCTATATCTATCTCTATCTCTGTCTCTCTATCTGTATCTCTATTTGTATCTGTATCTACATCTATACCTATATCTATCTCTATCTCTGTCTCTCTATCTGTATCTCTATCTGTCTATATATCTGTATCTGTATCTACATCTATACCTATATCTATCTCTATCTCTGTCTCTCTATCTGTATCTCTATTTGTATCTGTATCTACATCTATACCTATATCTATCTCTATCTCTGTATCTCTATCTGTATCTGTATCTGTATCTATATCTATGCCTATATCTATCTCTATCTCTGTCTCTCTATCTGTATCTCTATCTGTCTATGTATCTGTATCTGTATCTACATCTATACCTATATCTATCTCTATCTCTGTATCTCTATCTGTATCTCTATCTGTCTATATATCTGTATCTGTATCTACATCTATACCTATATCTATCTCTGTATCTCTATCTGTATCTGTATCTGTATCTACATCTATACCTATATCTATCTCTATCTCTGTATCTCTATCTGTATCTCTATCTGTCTATATATCTGTATCTGTATCTACATCTATACCTATATCTATCTCTATCTCTGTCTCTCTATCTGTATCTCTATTTGTATCTGTATCTACATCTATACCTATATCTATCTCTATCTCTGTCTCTCTATCTGTATCTGTATCTACATCTATACCTATATCTATCTCTATCTCTGTCTCTCTATCTGTATCTCTATCTGTCTATGTATCTGTATCTGTATCTACATCTATACCTATATCTATCTCTATCTCTGTCTCTCTATCTGTATCTCTATCTGTCTATATATCTGTATCTGTATCTACATCTATACCTATATCTATCTCTATCTCTGTCTCTCTATCTGTATCTGTATCTACATCTATACCTATATCTATCTCTATCTCTGTATCTCTATCTGTATCTCTATCTGTCTATATATCTGTATCTGTATCTACATCTATACCTATATCTATCTCTATATCTCTATCTGTATCTCTATCTATCTATATATCTGTATCTCTATCTATCTATAGCTACATCTATAACTCTGTCTCTATCTCTGCCTCTATCTCTATATATCTATAACTCTATCTCTATCTCTATACCTATATCCATATATCTATAGCTACCTATATCTATATTTTTTCCATTCAAATTCAAGTCCCCCTTGAAATCCAGCCACAGTCTCTTCAGAGGTTCACAGACCTAGGTTAAGAACCCCTGGTAATGTTATTTCCACTTGGTAGGAGAGGCTTGTATAGATTTACTGACTTCTCCATGATCAGAGATGGGATTCAAACTCAGGTCCCTCTTAAGTCAACGACCAGTCACGCTGACTCACTCCAGCGGATCTCACTCACTCAGAGGATCATGGGATCATAGACCTAGAACCAGAGGCAAACTCAGAGGCCCCCAAGTACGTCCCCCTCATTTTACAGGTGAGAAACCTGAAGCCTAGAAATTGTAATTGACTTGTCCAGGATCATGCATTGCTCTTGGGTAACTAAGGAAAGGGAAATTTTTTTAAAAATTAATTCCTGAATAATTGCAAAATGTAAAGACTAATTTAGAGTTGCCTTTATTTTGCTTTCTTATTCCAAAAAAATGTTCTTCTCAAGCAAGTTTAAGAAATAAAGGAACAAAATCACAAGAAAGCATTTATTTCCCTGTGCTTTTTTTTCTTCCTCTTTGCCCCCTGTAGTGTAGAAAACATAGCAGTTTGCAGTAGGCCTTCATGCTGAGATGCACAATTTTATGCACCTATAAGTAATACCCGCTTGCCCTGTGGCATTCCACACACACAAAATAGAATTTTATGAGTCATTGAGCGGCTCCCAAGGTGGTACCAATTTCTATGCAAAATGTTCTTCTAATGACTAGGACAATATTTAAGACTTTAAACCCTTTCCACTTACCTGACCCCACAGTACATACAGGCTGGACTTTCTCTAAGACCCAGAGGCCCTACAAAAATAACCACCACCCAGGAGACATGGAGCTAAAGAGCTTCTTTTAACTTTCCTCTCCATTCCTTCACACACATGTGCATGTTCCCTCCACCCTCTTTCCAAGTGTATTCCTCATGGTGGGAAGAATCCCAAAGAGAGAATGACTCACCAATGCTAGATCTTCAATGGCTGCCAACAGAGAGGCCTTGTCATGGCAACAGTGATTCAGGGAAACATCCCGGCCATCAGAACCTGCCTGCTGGCTTTCCCCTGGTGTAGGAGCCCTTCCTGGGCTGCATGCCAACCATAGTGTCCAGGTAAAGTGCTGTTGCATAGTGACTGGGTAGAGAGGCAAGTGTTTTTCCAACCTACTTAGATCTATGGGACAAAGCAGGACAAATTTGTTTTCCTGGGGGACACAGCCCCCATGCAATGAGGACAGTAAAGTCTGTTCCTAATAGTAGAAATCCAAAATTACAATTGGGTATCCAAACTCTGGAGCAGTTAGGTGGCATAGTGGTTAGAGAGCCAGGCCTGGAGTTAGGAAGACCTAGATTCAAATCTGGCCTCAGGCCAGATTTAAAAGCTCTATGACCCTGGGCAAGTCACTTAACTCTGTTTCAGTTTTCTCATCTGTAAAATGAGCTCCAGAAGGAAATGGCAAACCACTCCAGTATCTCTGCCAAGAAAACTCCAAATGGGGTTATGAAGAGTCAGACATGACTAAAACAACTGAATAGCAATAATCAAAACTGTTATTCATGCATATGTAAAGATAAAACATATTAATGTATATATAAATACATATACATGATGTATATGAATGAATAGAAATATATGTCATGATGACATTTTTAGGTAGGAATTTGGGAACCCATACTTAAATTATATCTGTAATCTTATTATCAATGTCAGTCATCTTAGATCATTTAGAACTTTGGTTTTTTTAGTGTTGCCTTTTGACTCTATTCTGCCAAATTTTCTTCTCCTTCTGTGTTTTAGAGGTCCGAATCTGCACCCTCATTTCAGAGACTGTATATCTTTGAGAAATTGAGCCGTTATTCTAAAGTATCTATCTTCACATTCTTATTCATTTCTTCTTTAAGAGCTCTGATTTCCATCAACCTTTCTCTTTTGAATCATACTGAAGTTTATTGTTCTTGCCTGTCATCTTTCTTTCTTTCAGAGTCTCACTGATGGTTTTGCTTCCTGTGTCCTGGGTTAATCCCCAGTCTTTCCCCCATCATTGCTCCTTACTGCTTTTCCCCTGTTGAGTTGGCCTTATATCAAGTTTCCCCATTGTTTGGTCCCAATTCAGTATTAATTATGTTAGGGTAGAACAATTTCAAAGCCATCTTCATATTGAAACTCTGTGTATCCTTCTTCAGTAGTACAACTCTTCAAATTCATGTTCAATCCAATCCAATTCAATTCAATTCAATAAAGTAGGTGCTTAATAGCCTACTAAGTCTTTACTTCTCCAGATTAAACCACCTCAGTTCCTTCACATTTGGTTCAATCACCAGACCCTTCACCATCCCCCCTGCCTTCCTCTGGACAGTATCCAGTTTAAATGTGCAACTCTCAACTTAACAGAGTACTCCAGCTGTGATTTGACACAGTACAGTGGGACTATCACTTCCTTATTCTTGGAAACCTGAAGCCTAAGATTACATTAGTTTTCATGACTGTTTGACACAGCTGACATATTGAGTCAGCAAATCAATGGAGAGGAATCACTCCCATAATCACTGAGAGGGAACAGATCTGAGATGGCAAGAGAACATTATGTGAAGATTCCTTGAAAGATAGAACAGCAGAGATAGCCTGAATTGATGGTCCTCTGATAACTAATATCAATTGAGGCATAAAAAGGGATGCACACATTTAGTTAATGTATTTCCCACTGTCATGGAGGAGGTCAAGCGCACAGTCTGAGTCAAAGAGGGATTAACTGTAGACTATGAGGTCCTCCAGATATTCATGTTTGTAGATAGCATTGTTTGCAATAAGCCGTGGGACACTTCAGGGTCTCTTGGATGAGATTCACCGCAGTGATTTTTTACCTATCTTTGAAGGAAATACCAAGTGGATGAAAATATCTGTTGTAAATTGAATGGGTAACGTCTCATTAATCAGTATATGTCTTGAACAGATGTTGAGGATAGGTAATAAAATTAAATTAAATTGGAAACAGAGGTGGAAAGGGGATTGGGGTGCCTTTGGGAAATTCTGCAGTGCTTTTAATGACCCCAATATTCTTCCTGAAACAAACATTCATGTTTGAAAAACCAAAATTCTTATAATATTATTTTGTGGATGTGAGTCTGGGAACACAATAGTCCCTGAGCAATTGAAGCAGAGGTTTGTCCAACATGAAGTGGAGAGGTGTTTAGAGTGAGTGAGCAGGCTGCATCACACCACAGACAAGGTGTTATCATGTAAAAGTGGTAAGAAGAACATCATCTTGTTGTGGTCCCATTGTTGGAAGAAACATTCACATGGTCAGCTTGAGTTTTTGAGTAATTTGTTATTAAAACCTTGCCAGAAGTTGAGATTCCCACCCTAAAAAATAGAGGTCTCCAAATCTGAAAGTCAGTTTGATGCTCTGGGCATCCTGAGTCACAGAATTATAAATTTAGAGTTGGAAGGGAGTTTGAGAGATGACAACTGAGGCCAAGTGGTTGAGTGACTTGCCCATGGTCACACAGCTACTAAATGTTAGAGGCAGACGGTCAATCCAGACCTTCCAAAACTGAATGCCAAACCCTTTCCACTTCCACTGCACTCAAAATTTGCAATATGCTTTGGTGATGCATTTGTGTTTTAATGGGTGGGATGGAGATTTTGTTTGGTTGGGTTTTTTTGTTTGTTTGGTTATTTTGCGGGGCAATGAGGGTTAAGTGACTTGCCCAGGCTCACATAGCTAGTAAGTGTCAAGTGTCTGAGGCCTCATTTGAACTCAGGTCCTCTTGAATCCAGGGCCTGTGCTTTATCCGCTGCGCCACCTAGCTGCCCCCAAGGATGGAGATGTTTTAAGGAAGGTGCTCAGGTGGAGAAGCCACTAAGAAACATCCCCACTTGGCTTGAGGCTTAGCTTAAAGCAGAGGTGAATGTAGACCTCAAACATGGGCCCCTGAGGACAAGTCCCTCATAGCCCAGTGAGACTGATGATCTCATCAGTAGGACCCCCATAGACTTGTTCAGCCCCGAAACCTCAATGGCAACCACCTGCAGTTCCATCTGGGGCCTACTAAGTAACAAAGCCCAGCTGTCCCATGCAAAAGCAAGACCACCCCCCTCTCCCCACACTATCTTCCCAACCATCTCCCTCCCCAGATCTGAATGCGACAAATTAGCTTTTATTTTGGACAATTATTGGCATTGCAAAAAGAAGGACAAAAATGTTCTTAAAAAATGAAAAGCCAAAATCACAAATAACATCAGTCAAGAGCCAGTAGATGGCTTTCCCTTTCTGGCCCATTTTGAACAAACTGGATTTATCCACAGAGCTTTAGATAACATCCAGTCTCAAACAAGATTATCTGACTCCTTGTAAGTAGATTTTTTTTCCCACTCTGTACTTGTATGTCTGCACCTAAGCGGAGAGTCTGGCATAAAGTAGGTACTAAATAAATGCTTATTGATTGGTGGATGGATTGATCTCTGATCCCTTCACCTTTGTACTGGCTGAAATGTTCTTCTTCCCTCAACTCTCCTTTTTATATAATATTTTCGTTTTTTTTCAATTATATGTAAAGACAAATTAGAACATGCATTTAAAAAAAAATGAGTTCCAAATTTTCTCCTTCCCTCTCCCCTAAAACAGTAAGCTATTTGATATAGGTTCTATCAGTGCACCTCCACTTCTTAAAACCTTCAGGACTCAGCTCCAGGGTCATCTCCTGCTAGAGGCCTTTCTTGATTTCCCCAGTTGATGGTGTCCTTCCTTGAAATTAGTCAGTGTTTGGGGCAGCTAGGTGGTGCAGTGGATAAAGCACATGCCCTGGATTCAGGAGGACCTGAGTTCAAATCTGGCCTCAGACACTTGACACTTACTAGCTGTGTGACCCTGGGCAAGTCTCTTAACCCTCACTGCTGAGCAAAAAAGAAAAAAAGAAATTAGTCAGTGTTTATATTTGAATATCTTTTGCATTTAATTTTCTGTGCTCATGCTTCCTGTCCGAGTAGGATGGGAACTCCTCATAAATAAAGATTGCTTCATTTTTGTCTCTGTATTCTCAGCACCCAGAACACAGAGGCCCTTCCTTCCCTGCCTGTCTCCAGTTGAGTTTTGCACGTCACAAATGCGTGCCAGGATGACCTGTTTGGGATGGGACCTTCCTCAGATAGCTTGATAAAGAACACCATCATATCAAGTTGGCCTTCTCACAACTTTCCCCCAGTGTTTGCCCAAATTACAAAAATGTTGGTGAAAATCTAACCTGAAATCAGCACATTTTCACAAATGAGGACTCTATTGCAGACATTTCATCGATGGGCTTTTTGTTTTTACGGGGGAATAGGTGAAGGCAGGCACAGAGGACCTGGGTTTGAATCCTGTCTCTGAAACTTACTTCCTCTGGGATGTCTCCATCTCCTAATTCGTGAAGGGAAGGGATTTTCCCAGAGGGCCTCTGAGGCTCCTTCAGAGACCAAGGTCTATAATACTGTGATCCCAAGTCACTTCATTTCTCTGGTCCTCGGTTTCCTCATTTGTAAAATAAGGGTGTTGGACAAGACAGTCTCTGAGGGGCTTTCCAGGTCTAAGTCTATCACAAAATGGGAGGTCAAAGAGCTTATTTTCCTTCTGGGAGTTTGTTGAGGGTTTTTATTCTATCCCCGACCAATCCTTTCCAAAGATCCTTTCCTGGCCCTGATTTGGCTAATGTGGAAAAATCTGGGGGCATCCAGGGAAGGTTAATTGGAGATGTCAGAGACCACAGTGGGGTAGTTGGGCCAGCTGCTCTGTACGGGACTCCTTGATCAGCACTTTCCCCCCCCAAGCCGGGCCTGGGTTGTCGCCAGCTCCCTGGCTGGCTCTCTACTCCCTAGCCTCTCTGGCTCCTCATTTCTGTACGCTTCACTCCCCCTCACCTCTCCTTACTGGCCCCATCCATCCAACCACGGCTCGCAAAGTTTGCCATGTGCGCTGACCCTGGGCTGACCCTGAGCCATGATACAAACTGGGGGATTGTCCATGACCCTCTAATTGCCCACCTTCCCTCCATGAGAACTCTGGTTATCAGCCGGCAACACAGCCCCAGCCAAACCTGGGGCCCCGGAAGCCAGGAACCCCATGCAGTAGCTGCCAAATGAGGCCTGCCGTCTCTGCTTCTGAGAACTGACAGGAAGATTTACCTCCTTCGCTATGAATCAGAGAGGGAGTTATCACATGGTGACTCATCCAAGGACTATTTGGGGGCGTTTGTTCTCCCTTTCTGTATTTATCCTATCCAGAGGAAAAGAGAACCCTTCCATTGCAGGTCAGGTTCAATGGATCCCCCTGAACCCAAGGGAGATTGTCTTCTGTGGGGTCTTATTACTCTCGGTTCCATGGATCACACCAAAGCTTTACTTATTCTATGAAACCCAAAATTTGTTTGTATTTAATTATAGGGCATAGGTAGTGCTCGGTTTTCCAGCAGGAAGCTATTGTATGCCCAAGCAGCATGAGAAATTGCCAAGGCAGGTGGGCTAATGGATGCAAAATGGCAGGAGGGGAATGAGAGGTGGCGTGGATGGCAGGAGGTGGGGGGACACAGCATTGCTATTCTTGGCTTTGCTTTCAATTTACTCACAGATCTCAGGTGAGCTATCACATTTGGCTGGCCTGGTATCCACAGAGTTGTTCAGAGAATTAAAGCAGAGAAAGACCATGAAAATACTGTGAAAAGTTTTTGTCGATTGGTTGGTTTTGATGAGTCTTGTGATTTCATCTGTAAAGAGAACTCCTGTTATGGAAATTTCTTCTGCTTGACAAGTCACTTAATTTCTGTCTGCCTCAGTTTTCTCATCTATTAAATGGAGATAATAATAGCACTTACCCCCTCAAGTTGTTGTGAGGATCCATTCAAGATAATATTTATAAAGTGCTTAGCACAGTGCCTTGCACATAGTAGATGCTATATAAATATTTACCAATGTTCTCCTTGGCCCCAGGAGTCAAGGGTGGAAGTGTCAGGGAGGCATATTCAGGCTTGAAGTCAGGAAATACTTCCTAACAATGACAAACATCCCAACATGGAGTGCAATTCCTGAGGAAATGGTGCATTCCTCATCACTCAGGGTCTTCAAGGGAGAGGCAAATGTCCACTCGTTAGGGGTATTGCTTGGCAACCAGGATGGAAAGAAATGCCCCTTATGCCCCAAGGTCGTCAATTTCTTGCCCAAGACTTAGGAACATTTAGTGATGCTTCCTGGATTCCTTTTGGCAGCGTCATCCTATCTATATGACTCAGCAAAAATGAGTTGTAGTCATTTGCTTTGCCAAGTCTCCGTCAAGATCTGAGCATAGGCCCTGGAAAGGCAGCAGACTACTTCACTGTAATTTAATTTACAAACTCCCCTTCACCACCCATGACCACTACTACACCATGTCCTTTTTCTCCCTGACCTTATTGGATCATCTCTTGCTCAACAAAACCTCAGTCTACCCCATCAGTCTCTGGATAAAAAAGGAGCTGCCCAGCCCCCCCTCCAAAGTCCCATCTCTTTCTTAACTCCCGGACTGCTTAGCAGTCCTTTTTCCTATCCTACATTCTTCCACTCTCCAATTTCCTGGCAGGGGTCAGGATTTCTCTCTGCCTCTCCAGAGCCTCTTCCTTCCTTCTTTTCAAATGGAAGTTTCCCATTTTCTTAAGGAACAAACACTTCATTGTCTCTGATAGCCCTGAGTGTGAAGGGGCATTCCTCAGGTCCCTTTATTCTATCTTAGGCAGGGAAACAGACTACACTCTGAGTGTAGATAACAGTCACTTGACTGTGGCAGAAATTTAAAATACCACACTTCCTTTTAGGTCATTGCAAAAGTCATCCTGCTTGCCATACTGGTTGGAAGTGAGATCCTCGAGCATGGTTGTTCTCCCTAGTAGCTCCACTATAGTACTCCTTGTAGGGGTCCTCAACTCTGGAGGTCTTGACACGCTTTACCATCTTGACTGCCACATCCCATTTCCTTTCTCTTGCTGTCCTGATCTCTTATATTGTTTTCCTAACTTGTCTTATTTCCATTGGATTGCCAGCCATCTTTTCCTTCTTCCAGAGACCTACTCTTCCTTGTGCTTTAATCCCCTTCTTCCTGGAATCCATCACAGCCTCCTCCTTCATCTCCTTCTTGGCTCTTTCTCTTTGAGTCTGCTTAAGTTCCTTCAGCTCTAGCCTTCTTCTCTCTTCAGCCATGCTACAGAAGTGCCCGTAGCTAAGATCCTTCTCTATCTCCTCCTTTCATATCTTCTTAATTCCTCTCAAAATTGTTCAGTCATTTTTCAATCATGCCCGACTTTCCATGACCCCATTTGGAGTTTTCTTGGCAAAGATACTAGAGTAGTTTGCCATTTCCTTCTCTAGATCATTTTACAGGTGAGGAAACTGAGGCATGTAAGGAATTGGTTGTAATTGGGGTTTCTGTGACCCCTATCTTTGGCTGGGATTGGAGGCCCCGGCACGCACCCATGCATACTGGCCTCACACTGGAGCCTCCAATCCCAACCAAAGATGGGGTCACAGAAACCCCAAATCACAACCAATTCCTTACAGGCAAATAGGGTTAAGGGACTTGTCCAGGGTCACACACCTAGTAATTGTCTGAAGACAGATTTGAACTTGGGAAGAAGACTCTTCCTGAATCTAGGCCCAACACTCTATCTACTGTGCCCCTTCTCAAATTTTCCCTCCTCAAAAATCATTATCTGACCTTCACATTTTAAAAATCTTACAAATCTCCATCATTTAAAATGCTTTTACCTTTCCTTTTCTTACATAAACTCCTTCAACATAAGCCTGAATGAATAAATGAATGAAATGCATTTATAAAGCCACTACTACGTCTCAAGCAGTGTCCCAAGCATTGGGTATATAAATACTTGAAGGAAAGAGAGTTTCTGCTATGAAGAAGCTTACTTTCTTGCAGGTGGGAAAGAACACATAAAAGAGAACTGTCACTAGGGAAAAGTATTTTGGCTTGGGAAGCCCCAGGGATGGTGAGTGGAGTGATGAGGATGGGGTCCATTCCAAAACAACAGCAGAATTGCCTTGATTACTGTTCCCAGAGCAAAAGGTAAAGTGGTGGCGAGGCCAGGGGAGATAAGGGTGAATAGCAAAGAGATAGCTGGCACAGATGGCCCAATGGGATGTGAAGCGTGGTCTTAACCCTGTTTGCCTCCATTTCTGCATCTGCAAAATAAACTGGAGAAGGAAATGGCAAACCACTCTAGTATCTCTGCCAAGAAACCCCCAAATGGGATCACAAAGAGAATGTGACTGAAAAATGACTGAATAACAGCAAATTATTTCTCTGGCTGCAAGGTATGTATGATTTAGTTTGTTCTGCTAAAAAAAATGTCAGGTCCTTCCCTGTCCTCAGGTTGTGTTTATACTTTTCTCCCACCCTTTGGAGTTATTTTGTCTTCTTTTTGTGTATTCTTTATTTTGATGCATGTACTTCTCTTCATGTATATTGTTCCTCCAGGTGTAATATAAACTCCTTAAGGGTGAATATTCCATTTTTGCAAGCCTAGGGGCTAGCATAGTTCCTGGCACACAGTAGGTACTAATAAATACTTGCTGAACTATATTGATGATCAGAAACTTCCTATGTAAGTTGGGGGGGGGAGGGGGGGAGTAGAGGTAGTCAATGAACCCAGTCTATGACCATGCATAGAAAGCAATTCCCCATATGGAAAAGGCTGGGAAAGCTACTTGCCAAAGAGATGTGATGGTGAGTAATGGAAGGGCCTTAGAATATGCATGTATGTTCTGTAACTGGTTCTGATCTGCTAAACAAGTATTGACTAACAGTCTCTTTGGCCACAATTACAGAATTGGGGAATTGATTGGGGGTGGGATGAGGGGCCAGGACTTTGACAGGGCATTACCTGGCCTTGGTCTCTTCTCTCTTGGTTTGATTTTGTTGTTATTGTTGTTGTTGTTGCTATACGTGAGCATACGTATGTTGTAAGGGCCCTCTCCCCACTGGGGCCAACATGTGGCCTGGGCCTATGGGTCTCTATTCTTTGACTGCCTCAGAGTCTCTGCTTTCATTTAAGGTGGAGAGTGGAGTCTCCAGCTTTATAAGTTTCAAAAGTCCAGAAGACAAGTCATCCAAGGTCCAGGAGTCCCAGAGTTGAGTCCATGACAGGCTTTTGCAGCTAGCCTAATACTGATGCCCTATTGAGCAAGGAGCTGTCTTCAGATTCAGCACAGAGGAACTAAGGCATGCATTCATCTGACATTGATGCCAAATTTGGCTGTGAACTTGGTGGGATACATGCTATGTAGAAACGGTGCTAAGTCCAAGCTCACTCTCCCAAGAGACTGAATGGACACTGGGAGATAAGGGAGATTGTGTGCCCTAGGTATTGGAGAGAAATCTTTAAATTTCTGTTCTTGCTATAACATTGAATTAAAAAAAATAATAAAAATACTTTTAAGTCCCTTTGCAGAAAGCTAATGGATGCTTAAATGGAATTGGGGTGCTAATGACTGGTGGTTAATCATGGAAAGAACACAGCCTGTAGGAAATGAAAGGATAGGATTATAGGAGAGACACCCAAACAAAGTTGGGGTTGAGATGCAGCCAAGCTTGCTCTGAGATGGTGAGACCACTGATGATTCTGGCCAAACTTCCATAGATGATGGCTATTAATACTTCACACTTGGGTTGCCAACATAATATGAAAAACAACTTATGGAATAAACTAGTGTATTTTCTGGACTGGTCTTAACAGAGAGCCAGATGGGCCAGCAGAAATGGCTCATCAGAATGTTTGCCTGAAACCGGCTTGAACTGCTATTTACAAGGAGAAGTTTCCAGCGAAAACATTTCTTGGCTATCATGCTGAGAACGAAAATACTTTTCAGGAAGTTTCTATCATTGGCTTTTATAAAATAAATTTGACTTTTTGTGATACAACAGTGCCTTGCACTCACCACTACCATATCCCTGGGGCACAAAGATTCAAATGCTGTCTCTTAGGAAAGACAAGAGGAACTCAATAATGCAACAAATATTGATCTATGAAGCACCTGCTAGGCTGCTCAAGCCAGGGTCCTGTGTTCTGTATTGTCCAGACATGGGATTTCATTGGTTTGAGGAGCTCCTGAGGATGAAATCACCTCCACCAGAAAAATCCCCACCTACAACTTATAGTCTTGGATAATTGTCAAGGGTACTGAGAGAGTAAATCAACCAGTCACCAAGCATTGATGAAGTCCCTATTATGTACCAGGCACTGGGATAAGTTCTAAAGATACAAAGAAAGGTAGATTAATAGTTCACATTTCACAAAAATAAAGTTAGACCTAAACAATTGGAAAAAATATTAATTGCTCATGGGTAGGCAGAGACAATACAATAAAATGACAATCCTACCTAAGTTAATTTATTTATTTAGTGCTATACCAATTAAAAATCAAAAAAAAATTTAGAGAGCTAGAAAAAAATCATTAAACTCATCTAGAAAAACAAAAGTTCAAGGATAACATGGGAAGCAATGAAAAAATACAAAAGAAGATGGTCTAGCAGTATCAGATTTCAAACTGTACTATAAAGCAGTAATTATCAAAACAATCTGGTACTGGCTTAGAAATAGAGAGGTAGATCAAGTGGAATAGAATAGATAGAGACTACACTATAGTTAATGACTTTTGTAATCTAATATATGATAAACCCAAAGATCCAAGCTTTTAGAACAAAAACTCATTATTTAACAAAAACTGCTAGGAAAACTGGAAAACAATATGGCAGAAACTAGGTTTAGACCAACATCTCACACTGCATACTAAAATAAGGTCAAAATGGGTACAAGATTTACACATAAAGGATGATACCATAAGAAAATTAAGGGAGTATGGAATTGTCTATCTGTCAGATTTTATAGACAGAGGAAGAATTTAGGACCAAAGAAGATATAGAGAATAAAATTAAATTTAAAACAAATAATTTTGATTATATAAAATTTAAAATATTTTGCAAAAACAAGATTACAAGGGGAGTAGAAAACTGGGAAAGAATTTTTGAAACAAATATCTCTGATAAAGGCCTTATATCTCAAATATATAAAGAATTGCATCAAATTTATAAAAACATAAGTCATTCCCCAATTGGTAAATGGTCAAAGGATATGAACAAGCAGTTTTCAGACAAAGAAATTTACATGAAAAAAATGCTATAAATCATTATTGGTTTTGGTTTTTTGTTTGGTTTGGGTTTTTTTGCGGGGCAATGGGGGTTAAGTGACTTGCCCAGGGTCACACAGCTAGTAAGTGTCAAGTGTCTGAGGCCAGATTTGAACTCAGGTACTCCTGAAATCAGGGCTGGTGCTTTATCCACTGCACCACCTAGCTGCCCCCTATAAATCATTATTGATCAGAGAAATGCAAATTAAAACTACTCTGAGGTATCACCTCACACCTATCAGAGTGACAAATATAACAAAAAAAATGGAAAATACTGGTTGTTGGAGGGGATGTGGGAAAACTGAGATACTAATCCATTGTTGATGGAGTTCTGAAAAGATTCAACCATTCTAGAGAACAATTTGGAATTATGCCCAAAGGGCTATAGAACAGCAATACTATTACTAGGTTTACATCCCAAAGACATCCCCCAAAAGAGAAAAAGACCTATTTGTACAAAAAAATTTATAGCAGCTCTTTTTGTGGTGGCTAAGAATTGGAAATCAAAGGAATGCTCATCCATTGGGGAATGGCTAAACAAACTGCGGTATATGATGGTGATGGAATATTATTGTGCAATAAGAAATGACAAGCAGGATGACTTTAGAAAAGTTTGGAAAGATATGTGTCAAATCATGTATTGGGAAGTGAGCCGAACCAAGAGAACATTGTGCAGAGACAGCAATATTATTTGTTGAAGAACTGTGAATGACTTGACTGTTCTCAACAATACAATGATCCAAGAAAATCTCAAAGGACTATTGATGAAATATATTATCCACATCCAAAGAAAGAACTGATATTGATGGAACAGACTGAAGCATGCAATTTTTCACATTCTTACAATTCTTTATGATTGCTTGTCCAAAGTAACAAGTATGGTGATGTTTTACATGATCAAACATGTATGACCCACATCAGATTTGTTTGCCACCTCAGGGAAGGTGAAGGGGAGGGATTATTCTCTAAAACTACTCTACTGTATTATGGAAATGTTTGTTTCCTTTAAATTCAGAATAAAATAAATAATTTTTAAAAATAGTTCCTGCCTTCAAGGGGCTCATATTCTCATGGAAGTCACAATACACAGATAAGCATATTCAGTGTAAATGGAAGGGCATCATAGAGGACTGGACTTGGAATCAAGAAGACTCATCTTCATGAATTCAAATCTAGCCTCAGACATTTACTAGTTGTGTGAACCTGGACAAGTCATTTAACTCTGTTTGCCTCAGTTCCTCATCTATAAAATGGGCTAGAGAAGGAAAGGCCAAACTTCTTGAGTATTTTTTGCTGAGAAAACCCCAAATAGGGTCACAAAAAGTCAGACATGACTAAAAATGACTCAAGAACAACAACAACTAAGATGCTGAAGATGACACTGAGAGTTTGGGTGACTGGAAGGATGTTGGTGCCCTGGATAGTTTCCACAAGAAAGTTGGGAAGAAAGGAATGTTTAGGGGAAAAGAAAAATTTGTTTTGTTTTGAATATGTTGAACTGGAGATGCCTAGGGAACATCTAGTTTGAGTTGTCTAAGAGGTCTAGTTTGAGATGTCTTAGAGGCAGTTGACAATGCAAAAGTGGATGTCAGGAGAGAGATTAGAGCTGGATAAATAGACCCAGAAGCATCTGCATAGAAATGATATTAGGGGGCTGATGAGAGTGCCGAGCACCATAGGAGAGAAGATGACCCAGGACAAGCCTTGCTGCACAGGAGACTGAAGAGTGTTCAGATAGGTAAGAGGAGAACTGGTAGGGAGTGGTGTCACAAAATCCTAGGGAAGAGAGTGCACATGAAGAGAGAGGTGATCAATAGTGTCAAAGACAACACATTTCTAGAAGGATGAACATTGAGAAAAGCACATTAGACTTGGCAATCAAGAGATAATTGATAATTTGGGAGTATCCTTTGAATGATGAGGTTAAAATCCAGGTTGCAGAGGGGTTAGCAGCAAGTAAGAGAACAGGGAATGGATGGCATAAGTAGCTTTCTCAAGGAGTTTATCTGAGAAGAGGAGGGAAGATATAGGATGATAGCTAGAAAGAAAGGTCAGATCAAATGAAGGACTTTTTAAGGATGGGATAGACATGGACATGCTTGTAATTGTGAGGAGAGGAACTAGTAGGTTAAATAACTGACCCAAGGCCACACAGCCAATAAGTGTCAGAGGTGAGACTTTAACCCAGGTATTTTTGACTCCAAGGCCATTTCTTTAACCACTACGCCAAGATATAAGACACTGTGCTAGGCACTTAAGATACAAAAATGAAAATGACATTGTTTTGGCCCTAATGTAATCCCATTTTACTTAGAGAGAAAGCACAGAGGAAATGTGACAAGTACAAGGATTAAGTATATATAGTGGTGGTGAATCAGGGGAGTCCTTGACCAAATTGGAGAATTTTCCTAACAACTTGGAACAGAGTATAAAGGAAGCATCAGAGTTGCAACTATGATCTGTGAGCTAAGAATGGTTTCCATTTATGGAATGCTTTCTTGCCTTGAGGAGTTAGAGAAAAACAGGTGGCAGACCATATTTGTTTCTTGCACCATAGTTTCTTGACCCCAAGTAGATCATAGATATAATGAATGAAATTAAGTCGTTTCCCAAAGCAATTTCTTAACATAATAGCATGTGGGCCAGGAATCGGGAAGACTTGAATTCAAACTTGGTCTCAGACATTTATTAGTTGTGTGTCCTTGGGCAAGTCTCCTAAGTTCTGCCTGCCTTAGTTTCCCCTTCCTGGGATTGTTTTGATGATCAAAAGAAATATTTGTAAAAGTACTTAACACACTTCTTGATACATTATAGGTGTTTTTTTTCTTTCCTTCTCTCCATACACACGAATGACAGTTTGCTCCCCTTCTTACCCACACTATGAAATGCCTTAAATTCCAAGTACTCAGCTGACCTAAATCATTTACTGATGACTATAGTGCTGGTATTGACCTTGGTATTATGGATATCCCGAATGTCAACCCTTCACAAAGCAATCTAAGAATATTTTCCATTTCCTTAATGTTAAGGGTATTCCAGGACAAAGCTAGTAAACCGTCAGGGTTATCTCTAAATATATTAAATAGGAATACAAGCAGATATATTGATATCCCTTCTCGACATTCTTGACTCCAAGGTCTAGCAGACACTAATTCTTATCAAACACTCACTAGTCGGCTATTGACAGTCAAGTAAAGGACTATATGAAGTGGGTGTTTATAATGTTATCTTTTAGGGTTTTGCATGATATGTTGATCATGCTTTTTATGTCATATATGGCAGTCCTTTTATTGTGAAGAATTTGTTTTAAGCTGGTATCAAAAAGGCTTAACGAATACTTGTTGATTGACAACAAGTAGACAGCAGCACCTATTAATTTTATTCAGTATTGCATCCCAGTTACAGAGTGGTAACAGGTGAAGATCAAAATTCTAAGAGCTTTGGGGGCAGCTAGGTGGCACAGTGGATAGAGCACCGGCCCTGGAGTCAGGAGGACCTGAGTTCAAATCCTGTCTCAGACACTTGACACTTACTAGCTGTGTGACCCTGGGCAAGTCACTTAACCCCCATTGCCTCACAAAAAAAAAAAGAAATTAAAAAACAAAAATTCTAAGAGCTTTGAACATGGAGGAAATGACCATAATTCCTAGGGTGTGGAAGTGAAGCTGAAAGTGATACAGATCATTAAGCAAAGAAATTGTTCTAAAATGTAAGAGGTTATATAAACAAAAAATAAAATGATAGCAAGGGAGTACCATCCCTCACAGGTAGAAGTTGATGGTCTATAACAAAGCCCATTATAAAATCTTACCTTATTTCACCCCCCTTCAAACAATGGAATTTTAGTTCTTGAAGGAAGGAATATTTTTATTTCTGTCTGTGTATTCCCAGTATCTTGCACATAGTTAGAACATATTAGGTGCTTAATCAATAATTGCTGATTGATTGACAGGTAAGTGGCAGTAACATACACAGCAGGGACAGGACTATGCCATCTGCTACCTGTGTCACTTTGGGAAAGTCACTTAACCACTCTAGGCCTCAGTTTTTTCACCTTTAAAATTGGGGTATACTAGATGAAATGCCAAGGTCTCTTCTATCTCAAGATCTTATGAATTATAATTTTAATTGGACATTTAAAATTTTTCTGCTGGAATTTTTTTCTTTGGGAATTATTTCTAATATTTCATAGAAACCAATGGTGACAAAATACTCTGCTTTTCTGAAATTTATTTCCTGCATCCCTCCTGGAGAGCAAGGGAGTCCCATACATTGCAAACACAAAATTACATACATGTGCAGGACAAAATAATGTTTGGGGGAACTAACGAAGACACAGATGGAAAAGCTATCATTTAAAAGAGCAATTTTGCAATCAAGACCCAATTCATAATAAAAAATCAAGTTTTCATCTTACATAAAAGTCTTGAAGATGTTTTCCCTTTTATTCATTTTTCATATGAACCAAAACTTTAAAGAACCTAATTTGCAGTTACCTACTGTCCCCAGAATATGCTTTAGAGATCATTAGTTTAAGGGGGGAAATAATGCTCTTGGCGGTAGAATATCTAAATCCAAAACCTAACTCTGACCATTTACAATTGTGCATCCCTGAGAAAGTCACTTTAATTCCCTCAATTTCCTCAATCTGAAATGGGGATAATAAGGCTTACACTAATCACCCTCTTTCAATTGTTGTCAGGAACCATTTTTCCAGTCTTAAAGCACTTTTGTTCTTGACTTGTTTCACTCCTGTCTGATTCTTCATGACTTCATTTAGTGTTTTTTTGGCAAAGATATTGGAGTGGTTTTCCATTTCCTCCTCTAGCTGCTTGCTTATATGGAGTCACATAACTGAATGTGGGGGTCATGAAAAATTTGGCAACAGTAAAAGATTATGTATACCTACTTTATATACCTACATACCTAGAGTCACATAAAATTTCTCGTGCAAAAAGGGGTTACAAGTGGAAAAAGTTTAAGAAGTCCTGCTCTAGCTCACTTTACAGATGAGAAAACTGATATAAACAGGGTGAAGTGATTTGCCCAGGGTCATAAAGCTACTAAGTGTCTGAGGCAGGATTTGAACTCATGAAGACTAGTCTTCCTGATTCCAAGCTCAGTGCTCTATCAATTGTGCAACCTAACTGCCTTCTTAAGGCACTAGTCACCCATATAAGCTCTGAGTATCCTTATCCCAAACTACCTTTTTAATGGTGAATCAAATCTGCAGAATGAGGATGACTTTTCCTCTCCCTGATGGTTCTAGGGGTATCCTTGAAAGATTGTGAAGTTTCCTTTTTAATATTATTGGCACAAGCCCCTATTCCAGTGTGTTTGCCACAACATAAATCACCAGTTACAGTTAGTATGTACCTTGAATAATCAATTGACCCATCAATTAACACCCCAATGTAATTTACCCAATTAGCATTGGTTCCTTGTAACAAGGGATATTTATAAAGAGAAATAGCAACAACAAATATAAATATATCCTCTCCAAACTGAAATCACACTCTCCCCAATATCACCTGAATTACTAGGGAATGTTGGCTCAACTTAAAAGGTTGCGACAAAGTATTCCCTACATCAAATTCACTTCCAAATGCAGCATACTTGATGGATGGCTTGCTTCTTCTTGACTGCTTACAATCTACTGCTATACTAGCTTATTCCTCACCACTCAGCTCTAGTATGGACTTCTAACCTTCCACAGGCTACAGGATCATGGCCATCTCCAATAATCCTTTGCCTCTCTCAGGAACAGCTGAATGAACAATGACCTCAAAGCTTCATGCTTGCTCTAGGTGAGAAATGTACTGAGACTCTCCTCCCCACCCACCCCCAACATCCACACCTGACCACCCACATCAGTTCACTGTCCTATCTCACCCACCAGAGAAAGAAGTTGAATTGCCTCTTTGGTATACTTTTATATGTATACCTAGTTCTAGCTCAGTAACAGATCAAAAAGGCATACTGCAAGCCTGGAAACAGTCATGAATATTTGCACAGATTCCAATATTTGCACCAGGCTGAGAGCTTTGTATATGTTCATAGGGTTAAGCTCTCACTGGCCAGTCAGTTATCCATTAAACACTAGAAAAGTGAGTGGTTCTTTTATTCTTTTTTGTGGAGGAGGTACACTTTGCCTGAATTTCTCCTTTGTCCCTATCTCCTTCTACCCAGAGTATGCTTATTTGTGTACCTATCCAATTCAACAAGTATTTATGAAGTGCCTACTATGTGTAAAGCTCTATTATATTTTAGGGATACAAAAGCAAAAACAAAAGAACAAAAGAGTTACTCTTTTTTTTTTTTTTTTTTTAGTGAGGCAGTTGGGGTTAAGTGACTTGCCCAGGGTCACACAGCTAGTAAGTGTTAAGTGTCTGAGGCCTAATTTGAACTCAGGTACTCCTGACTCCAGGGCAGGTGCTCTATCCACTGCGCCACCTAGCTGCCCCAAAAGAGTTACTCTTTTTTATTATTTATTTGAAATTTTTTGTGAGGCAATTGGGATTAAGTGACTTGCCCAGGCTCACACAGCTAGTAAGTGTCAAGTGTCTGAGGCCTAATTTGAACTCAGGTCCTCCTGATTCCAGGACTGGTGCTCTATCCACTGCGTGACCTAGCTGCCCCAAGAGTTACTCTTATAAAAGGGCTTAAATGCCATTAAATGCCCTTCCTTTAGTCCAGGGGTTCTAAACATTTTGGGGGCCATAGAACCCTTTGGCAGCCTGATAAAACTTATGGACTTCTTCTCGGCATAAGGTTTTTAAGTGCATAGGATGACAAAGGAGGGAAATTTATATTGAAATAGCTATTAAAATGTTTTCATTTCACTGAGCTTTCCTGACACAAAGTAGGATCTATATAAATGAATATTCTTTTCTACCTCTCCATTTTGAAAACAAAGATAGTTCGATTTTTCATTCCTGGATTCAGAGCTTAGAATTTTTCTTTCCTAAGGGGAGAAAATCTAGACCTGTGATTTCAGAAATCTTGGACATTTAGATTGGTAATGATGAGGTTACTGATGCTGCTGCTTATGCTGATATAAAAAACAAATGAATAAATGAATGAAGTTAACATTTTTAAGATGAGGAAATTAAGTCAGATAGAAATGAAATGACTTGCCCAGGATAGCACAGCTATTGATTATCTAATGTGGAATTCAAGATCAGGTTATCCTGAATCCAAGTCCAGCATTCTATCCACCTTACCACGTGGCTTCAAATGGAATGTAAGTTAATAGTTTTGGAAAGTTGCCTAAAAGAACAGACACGTTAAGTGAATTGACACTGGCCTAACAAGTAACATGAGTTGAATGTGTCATCGATGTGAATTGAACCTAAGCCTCCCAGATTCCAGTTTCACCCTATTGCACTGCCTCTTTCCCTTGTGCATAATAGTTCTTCAATAAATTATTGTCTAAATATTTATTTTGGATGAGATCCACGATTTCTATGTGTGCTGTCTGAGGACCAACCTAGTTCAATTTGAAGGTTCATTCCCGTTGGTCAAAGGTGGATCAGGTTTTTCACAGCCATAGCCATTCTGATCTTGGAAGCTGAGTGACTTCTGCTTATAATGATAGACTTTTTTTGTGGGGCATTGGGGGTTAAGTGACTTGCCTAGGGTCACACAGCTAGTGTCAAGTGTCTGAGGCAGGATTTGAACTCAGGTCCTCCTGAATCCAGAGCCACTGCTTTACCCACTGTGCCACCTAGTTTCCCCCTATACTGATAGACTTTCAGATCCTCTGGATATTCATGTAAGTTTACTCAAAAAGAACAGTGGGAAACTTCTTATCAACATATCTACACAGATCCTTTTCCTAATCACATTTCTTCCTTAGATGGAAATTTTGGAGGAAGTGTCAAGTGACGCTAGGGCATTTCTGTCAGGCAGCCCTGGAACTGGGCTCCTCCTGGGTTGACTGTGCAGATCCTTTTGTTTTCAGGCAGCAAATAGTCAGGGGAAACTAGTCAAACTCGTTGGGGCCTGAGGATGCTCAAGTGTTCCCTTGTCAGCCTTGCCTTCTACAGTTAACCTTCATCTTCCCCTCCCTTTTTTCACCTGTCAACACCACATGCCTTTTCCACTCAGCCTCTGCTCCCATGGATGCCCCTCCATTTGAGAATCTCAAAGCACATGATATTCAGATGATAGCACGGTGAGTCACACACAGAGACAGCTTCTGACAGTGCCAGGAAGTCCTCAAGCTTTGCCGGGGTGACCCATGGGGGCCAGATGCGTCATCCAGTCAATCAAGCACAGTTGCATGCTATGGTTCCCACAGCTGTTCATTGCCTGTTGCAATCATAGTATCAGAGGTTTCCCTCCTCCCAGACAGGCAGCTCGGTGTTGTTGACTCTTACCTTCAGGTAGGGAAGAATTCACAGGAAAGAGCCTTCCTGACCACTGCTGGATTCCATACACTTTCCTTTTACTCCCACCCATCCACCCCCCAATGTCTCCAGTCCTCCTCGAGCTAAAAGCTTTTTTCCTAAGTGATATAGACAGGAAAGTAGAAGAATTCACCAGGAGCCAAAGGAACAAACTCCAGGGTGAGAGTGGTGCAAGAAGGATGGAGTATATTTAAAGTGTTTTAACATGTAATGGAGGGAGGAATAAGATATTTTTTGCTTGTTTTTTGTTTTATTTTGGTGAGGCAATTGGGGTTAAGTGACTTGCCCAGGGTCACACAGCTACTAAGTGTCAAGCGTCTGAGGTCAGATTTGAACTCAGGTCCTCCTGACTCCAGGGCCGGTGCTCTATCCACTGTGCCACCTAGCTGTCCAGGATGGAGTATATTTAGAAGCTGTTGGAGAAAAGGCTCTGAAATGGAAAGGGATGAAGACCAAGTCCTCAAAAGAATTCTTCTTTATGATCATCCATATATCTTCACCACCCACAGGGATAATCACAACCTTGATGTAATCATCACCCACAGATAACTCACTTCCATAATCAAATATTCTGAAACTGTAAGTCAGCCAAGACCTTTTGTGCCCCATTCCATTTAAATCTATTATTTGCCCTCACCACTATCTATAGTCCCTGAACCAGGCTTTCCTTCCTTCTCTGGTGTCACCTGCTTCCCTTCCCACTGTCCTGTACTCTTAAAATCCTCATATTCTGTTCGTCCCTTGCCAAGACACAAACTTGTATTACTCACACAATCTGCCTCTTCCATGCCTATGGTCATGCAGTTGGTCATACAACCAAAGTGATTGGGTACCATAAAGATTTTTATCCAATCTTAGCTGAACCCTCACTGCAGCAAGCCACTTTGGTTACTCCTTCTTAATTGATCCCATTCTCCCCAGTGGCTATTCCAAAGCTTCTAGTGTCTGCTTAAATCTCTCATTCCATCCCCTTACTATAGTCACGCTGCACCAGCAGCAAACCTCTCTCCATACTTTACTGAGAAAATAGAGGCCATTTGTTCTGAGTTCCCTCTTTTCCCCTTTTCTACATCTCAAAACCCCTTGACAATGTTTCCCATCATCTCCTTTTTTACTTCATTCTCTGATGGAGAAGTGGCCCTTCTCATTAAGGTCAATCTCTCTACATGTACCCTTCTTTCTTTTCCAACAATTTCCTGCACAATCATCCCCTCTCTGTTACTAACATTTAATCTTTCCCATGCTACTGATTCCTTTCCTATTGCCTACAGAGACATGACATTAAATCTTCCACCTCCATGCCTTTGCATATAGCCCCGCCCATGCTTGACATGCATGCCTTCCTTTCCTCTGCCTATAAGAGTGCCCAGTTTCTTTTCCCCACTCCCTATATAAGACCTTTTGTGACCATTCCTAGTTTCTAGTGCCCCCCAATTACTTTGTATACACGGCACGTATACTTATATGTGAACATGTTGCCTCCTCTTATAAATATAAGCTTATTGAGGGCAGCCTCTAAATTTTGTCTTTGTTTCCCCAGCTCCTAACACACTGCCTAAAACATGGTAGTCATTATTGATTGTCTGATTGACAGCCCTGTGACAATTGGCCAATCATTTACTCTCTGAAGCTGTTTCTTCATCTGTAAAATGTAGCTAATGATACCCTTTCTACCTACCTCAGAAGGGTGTTTATGGATTAAATAAAATAATGTGCATAAAATGTCTTATAAACCTTAAATTGCTATATACATGTTAGCTATTACTATGCAGATCACAGTACTGAGTTATTTCAAGTTAAGATAAAGAAAATCTATTTGAATCTTTCAGATACTCAACCTTAACCTCAGATATCACTTCAAATGAGTCAATAGAACTTGTTGCTTACCTCAAAGGAATTAAGATGATTAAATAAACTAGTATCTGTTCTGTATTTAGCATTCTTCTTCTAAGACAAATAAGAAAGATCATAGAGATCATGATAAAAATATATCCAAAAAAGTAGTGGCTGAAAAATATTGACATATTCAGGATGAAGAGATACAGAAGTGTTAGAAAATTCCATAGAATAGAAAGAAAATATAAGACAATAACATTGGAAGGAGATGTAGTGGTTGGAATTTTACAAAAGGCAAACTGAGGCAATTCTAGAGCAAGATATCTTTTATTAGCAGGGACATGCATCCTGGTAATGAAGGGGTCTAATTAGCTAGCCTCCATTTATGTCAAAAGACCAAGAGCTGAGGAAAAAAAGGGTGGGGGGAAGACCCAGAGTTGGAGCCAACAGCATCATTTATACAATACCTAGGTGTGTCTTCCTTCTGATTAGTTTGACAGTATGTCATTTGGACCTCCCCTGGCAAATGTAAGGCAACCCTGATTAATAGACATTTTAATGAGGAGGTGAGCTAACAGTTTTGAGTTCCTCCTTATTGCTTCATTGTTAGGGGACAGGACTAGTCCCCAAAAGCAGTTTACAACTAGGAAAAGACTGGTTTTCAGATGTGCCTGTTCACACTTCTCTCTGATACCCAAGGAATGCTAGTTGCTCTATAAGAGACAGCTGCTTCCAGCAATATAGGTTAGAAAAATATAAGCCATCTCAACAAGGTTTTTACTAACTTGGTCTCCCTTTTTTTAGACCAGGTAATCCCAAAGTTTGATGAAGGGAAAAACAAGAATAAAGGAACATGTCTCTGGGGAAGAACCTAGCTCAGACTGGCTTCTGTTTAGAGGGTAAACAAAAGCCAGGGTCCTTGTCCAGGTAGATGACTTGGGGGCTAGGAGTAATTATCTTACTCAGTTATGTTCCCCAGAACCTTCCTGACCTCCACAAGTTAGGGAGTCTAAGGAAATATTGGCAATAAATAATACAATCCAACATTTTTTCTCAAACATGCATTCTGTACAAGTTAAAGTTATCTGATATTGAAGATAGGATTTACAGTGGCAATCTAAAAATCACAAATCTATCAGAAAAATATGATGAAATGAAAAGCCTCAATATCAGAATTCAGGAAAAATATTTTAAACATTGGAAACTGGAAACATAGGGCAAAATACAAATAGTTAGAACTAACAGGATGCCAACAGAGGCAAACTCCATATTTAACCTACCAAAAAATGTAATAGCAACATGTCATAATAACTTCACTGTCAAACAATAAATATAGCAGGTAACCAGAAGAAAGCTCCTCACCTATCAGGGAAAACCGAATCACAGAAAGCTTTCCTTTGTTTACAATATGTCAAAGAAAGTATTGAAAGATGATATTCTAAAGGGTATTATTTCACAAATAACATATTTTGAAAAATTGGTCCTAATCAATTAAAATGAGCTTTCTGTAAGTAGAAGATTCAAATCATTCATTCAAAAGAAATCATTAGTGAACAGAGTATTTGACATGCAAACCATGGAACACAAGAAAAGTGAATAAATAGAATCACCAAGGAAAAAAATAAACAATAAAAATTTTTTTCCTGTATTTAGAGCTTAAAAATTGTTATTTTTTAAATTTATAAACTTTTAAACTATATATTTATAAAATATATTTATGGATAAAAGCTAAAAAGCTTTTAGAAATCAAAAGAAAAGAAAGAATTCAAATAACATTTGTTGAATAATATCAAATTAATATTTATTTCCTCATCAGTATAACAAATCATTATTTTGGAAAGTAGGAAAGCACAACAGTAAATTACTTGGGCAGGATGGAGGCTAGCAGAATAGTGTATCAAGAAGGATTCACATATGGTATTCCTACACAGCCTGGGCTTGCAAGGAAAGGGCACTGTGGCTTTTTAGTCCTTCATTCCACATGGCAAACTTTGAGAGATCACAAACAGATCGTTTTAGAGGGGAAAGGCTAGCATCTGAAGGGTAGAGGCCAAGTTGGGTCACTCTTGTGAAGAGAGAATGCATGTCCTCAGGGCAACATTACTCTGGATTTAAAGTAGTATGTGCCTAAAAAGTCCTCTTTTAAGGGGAGAGAGAACTTCAAGAAAACTTCTCTAGTCATGCTTTTCAGGATCACCTTCCATTCTCTCTCTCTTGTTTGTGTGTGTGTGTGTGTGTGTGTGTGTGTGTGTGTGTTTAGAATTTTATTTTCCAAATTACATGTAAAAACAAATTTTGACATGAATTTTGAAAAACTTTGTGTTCCAACCTCTCCTCCTCCCACCCTTCCCACCCCCCCCCCCCACACACACCCAAGAATTGAAATAATTCAATATAAGCTATACATGAGCAGTCATGGAAAACATTTCCACATTAGCTAGGTTGTGAGAGAAAACAAACAGAAACAAAACTTCAGATTAAGGAACTGTCAAAAAAATATGTTTCAATCTGTTTTCAGACACCATCAGTTCTTTCTCTATAGATGAAGTACAATCTTCATAAGTACTTCAGAGCTATATTGGATCACTGCATTGCTGAAAATAACCACATGCTTCCCAGCGGTTCATCTTACACTATTGCTGTTATTTTGTATACAGTACATTTCACTCTGCTTCAGTTCATGTAGGTCTTTCCACATTTTTCTGATAGTATCCTGTTCATCATAACTTTTATATAGTACCTTAAATTTGACAAAGAATTTTCTTCACAATAGCCCAGCAAAGTAGGTACCAGACATTTTGCCATTATAGTCAATCATCATAACTATTTCCCTCCATCCTATTCCCTTCCCATGATATTTACTATATTTTCTATCTTCTTTTACCCTATTCCTCCTCAAAAGTGTTTTGCTTCTGACTGTCTCCTCCCATGCTCTGCCCTCCCTTCTTTCACCTTTCCCTCCTTATCCTCTTCCCCTCCTACTTTCCTGTAGGGTTAAATAGATTACTCCTCTCAATTGGGTGTGTATGTTATTCCCTCCTTGAGCTCACTCTGATGAGATTAAGGTCTTTGAGCTAATTCTGTGTTCTAAATTTTCTTCCTCCCTCCCTCCTCAACCCTCAACTTCCTCAAAAGTGTTTTGCTTTTTACTGCTCCTTCATCCTTCCTTCCTTCCCCTCTTCTCCCCACCCCACCCCCATCTCCTTCCCCTCCCAATTTCCCTCAGGGCAAAATATATTACTATACCCACTTGAGTATGTATGTTATTCCCTCTTTGAACCAATTCTGATGATAGTAAGGTTCACTCACTCCCCCACTCCTTCCCCCTCTTCTCCTCCCCTCCATAAGCTTTTTCTTATTTCTTTTATGTGATCTACATTTCCCCATTCTACCTCTCCCTTTCCCTTTTTTCCAGTGCATTCCTCTTATCCCTTAACTTTATTTTAAAGATGTCATCATGGGTTAGCTAGGTGGTAGAGTGGACAAAGCACCAGCCCTGGACTCAAGAGGCCCTGAGCCCAAATCTGGCCCCAGACATAAGCCACCCCACCCTGCCTGCCCCACAAAAACAAGGATAAACAAAAAAATAAATGCTTTACAGATATCATCCCTTCATATTCAGTTCAGACCTGTGTCCTCTGTCTAAGTGTATTCCTTTCAGCTGCCCTAATACTGAGAATGTTCTTATGAGTTCAAAGTATTATCTTCCCATGTAGGAATGTAAACAGTTTAATCTTTTAATATCCCTCATGATTTCTTTTTCCTATTTACCTTTTTATGCTTCTACAGGGTCTTGTATTTGAAAGTCAAATTTTCTATTCAGTTCAAGTCTTTTCATCACAAATGCCTGAAAGTCCTCTTTTTCATTAAAGTCCCATCTTTTACTCTGAAAGATTATAATCAGTTTTTCTGGGTACATAATTCTTGGCTCTAGTGCCAGTTCCTTTGCCCTCCAGAATATCATATTCCATGCCCTCCGGTCCTTTAATGCAGTTTTATCCTTACTGTAACTCCACAGTATTTGAATTCCTTTTTTCTGCTTGCAATAATTTCCTCTTTGACCTGGGAGCTCTAGACTTTAGCTACAATTCCTGGAGTTTTTCCTTTTGGGATCTCTTTCAGGAGGTGATCGGTAGATTCTTTCCATTTCTATTTTACCTTCTGCTTCTAAAATACCTGGGCAATTTTCCCTGACAATTTCTTGGAAGATGATGTCTAAGCTCTTATTTTGGTCATGGTTTTCAGGTAGTCCAATGATTTTCAAAAGATCTCTCCTGGATCTATTTTCCAGGTCAGCTATTTTTCCAAGGAGATATTTCATATTGCCCTCTTTTTTTTTTATTCATTTGGATTTGCTTCACTGTGTCTTGGTTTCTCATAAAGTCACTAGTTTCCATTTGTTCAATCCTAATTCTTAGGCAATTATTTTCTTCTGAGAGCTTTTGTATATCCTTTTCCATCTGGCTTTTCAAGCTGTTGACTTTTTTCTCATGACTCTCCTGCATCACTCTCATTTCTCTTTCCATTCTTTCCTCCACCTCTCTAAATCTTCCTTCTATCTCTCCTACTTTCTCTTCAAAGTTCCTTTTGAGCACTTCCATGTTCTGAGACCAATTCATATTTTTCTTGGAAGTTTTGGATGTAGGGGCCCTGAGGTTTATATCCTCTTCTGATGGTGCACCTCTATCTTCCTTGTTGCTAAAGAAACTTTTGATAGTTCTCAACTTTCTTTGCTTGCTCATCTTGCCATCTTTTACTTGACTTTTAACTCCCTCTTACAGTGGGGCCCTACTTCCAAGCTATGTTGTCCCAAGCTTCAGAGGGTCCCAGGTGTTTCAGTTTGAGGAAGGGCAGGTTTTCCTCTTGCCTGTCCTGTTCTCTGGTCCGAAGATAATCTCAAGCCAACTTGCTAAATGACCAGGCAGCAGAACTTTGTGTGCTGTGGTGGTCCTTAGCTTCAATGAGCCTGCACCCCTCCCCCACCTGGGCCTCCCACCACTCAGGATTTCTTCCTGGTTCCTTGCTGGGGTGGGATAGCCAAATTCCTCCTTAGGTCCTGCAGACACCCCTGTATTTTCTCCCCCGGGCATCCATTCAGCCCTCTCACCTGACCATAAGCTTAGTTCCAGAAGACACTGGTGCTGCAGCTGATAGCATTCCTGGCGTTGGTGTTGGCATGATCATGGGGTTAGACTCTACTAACAGCCCAGAACAGCCCCATCTAATGTGTCTTTGGCTGGAAAATAATCTCAGCCCATCTTTTTGTGGGTTTTGCTGCTCCAGGGGTTATTTTATTGCTGTTTTGGGGGTAATTGTGTCAAGAGCTCTGTGCATTTAATGTCTTTCTTCCACCATCTTGGCTCTGCCTCTGAACCACCTTCAGTTCTCAAAGAAGTGTTTGTTGCAGAGGGACAGAATATAGGGGAACATAGGTTTTGAAGTAGTATATACCAGGGCTTCTTAAACTTTTCCTATTCATGACTCCTTTTAAATCAAGAAATTTTTATGCAACCCCGTGTGTGTGTGTAAATATATACACACATATATGTACACATATCTACATACATACATATATGCCTGTGTGTTGGTACCTGTGTATGTATGTATATGTATATATGTCTATGCATTCATATATACATATGTGTGTGTATATATGTCATTGTGTATTCAGAAACCCTTTACTGTTGCCAATTTTTTTGCAACCCCCACATTCCATTAAATGTCCCCATGTGTGGTTCTGACCCCATAGTTAAAGAAGCTTTGGTATATACAACCTTTTCTTAGTATGAGTAGGTTGTAAAGGAAAAACCATTAGAAGAACTGAAGATTTGGACATGAAATAGTGCACCTACTATCATACCACACTGCCTCTTTTGTGAATTGATATTTCAGGAATTTATGCCCTCTGGGGAAAAAAATCCTTTTAAAAAACTAATGAAGGGGTCAGCTAGGTGGCACAGTGGATAAAGCACTGGCCCTGGATTCAGGAGGACCTGAGTTCAAATCTGACCTCAGACACTTTACACTTACTAGCTGTGTGACCCTAGGCAAGTCACTTAATCCCAAATGCCTCATAAAAAGAATTTTTTTTAATAAAAAAAATAATGAAGAGAAGGAAGGTGTATGTGAGAGATGTAAGTGAATTAATAGGTAAGATGGGTAGAAGGAAAAAACTAACCATCACCTGATATGAGGGTCATTGAGAAAATAAACAAAATATGCAAGGTAGGGGTAGGGTGTGACTAGATTAGATTACAGAGTTACTTTACAAAGAGAAAGGTGAAGGAATAGGATAAAGTAAATTAATGTTTCTTGGAAAGACACACTATGGGTGGTAGTTAGGTGGGGAGGCAGGGTTGTGGCAGGAAACAAATGTGAGCAGTACTTAAAACTAGGCTGGGAAATGAAAGGTCAAATAGTAATAAAGAATGAGAATAGAATAAATCCAATGAACTCTGTAAAAGTGACATGTGTGGGAAGGAGAGTCTGTGGGAGGAGACTAAAATGAACTAGTATAAACAAACTGAATCTAAAAGAGGGTGACAAAATAATCAATACCAAGAATCAAATGAATGAAAATACAATGCTTGAATATATATCAAAGTCATCAAAAGAAAGAGAATAGCAAAATGAATAAGAATAAACCCCAACAATATGCTACATTTGAGAAAAGGTAGGCAATCAACAAGCATTTATTAAGCACCTGGCATGTGCCAAGCAATGTGTTAATAGCTAGAGATCCAAAGAAAAACAAAAGAGAGTTCCAGCTCTCAAAAAGTGTATAGTCTAATGGGGGAGAGAATATGTAAACAACAAGGTACTCTTTTTGTGGTGGCAAAGAATTGGAAATTGAGGGAATGCCCATTAATTGGGGAATGGCTAAACAAGTTGTAGTATATGAATGTAAGAGAAAACTATTGTACTTTAAGAAATGATGAGCAGAAAAACCTAGAAAGACACATGAACTGATGCTGAGTGAAATGAGCAGAACAAAGAGAATATTGTACATAGTATCAACAACATTGTGTGATGATCAACTGTGATAGACTTAACTCTTCTCATCAATACAATAATCCAAGACAATGCCAAAAGACTCATAAAGGAAAATGTTCTCCACTTATAGGAAAAAGAACTATGGAGTCTGGATGCAGATTGAAGCACATATTTTCACTTTTGTTGTTATTTTGGGGTTGTTGTTTTTGTTTCTTCTTTCATGTGTTTTTTTTTCCTTTTGGTCTGACTCTTCTCTTATAACATACTAACATGCAAAAATGTTTAACAGGAATGTAATGTATAACCCATATCAAATTGCTAGCTGGCTTTGGAAAGGGTGAGGGAAGGGAGCATAGGAGAAAAATTTGGAACTCAAAATAAATGAAAAAAAAAGATAAATTGGAATTGGTCAACAAGGGAATTAGAAAGGTTTCTTGTAGAAAATTGGTTTTAAAATGACAGAGTGAAAGTAAGAGACTGAAACAAAATTGTTTCAGATGATTCCAAAAAAATAGTAGGAGTTATAATCATGGTTTTAGATGAGACAACAATAAAAAATTCAAAATTTAAAAAGAATTTTAAATAGTAATTGAATTATACTTAAAGGTTCTAGAAATAATAAAATGACATTATTAAAAATGTGTGTGTATCTATCAAGTGTCATAGTGCCTAAGTTCTTTTTTTTTTTTTTTTGCAGGGCAATGAGGGTTAAGTGACTTGCCCAGAGTCACACAGCTAGTAAGTGTCAAGTGTCTGAGACCGGATTTGAACTCAGGTACTCCTGAATCCAGGGCCGGTGCTTTACCACTGCTCCATCTAGCTGCCCCCAGTGCCTAAGTTCTTAAAGGAAAAGTCAAACAAATTACCGAAAGGAATTGACAATAATTCTGCCTAATTCAATATTCCCTTTCAGAGTTAGATAAGTTTAACAGAAAAATAAGCAAAAAGGAAAATATAGAGGTAGAAATGTTTTTAAGGAAAAATAAACTTGAAAGATTACTGCATTGCAAATGAGAGTATCAAAAAATATAAATATTACTAAGCATTCCATGGTACTTTCACAAAAATTTATTATATATGCCAAGGCATAAAAAAACTAAAGTAATGTAAAAGGGTAGAAATGTTAAACATGTCCTTTACAAGCCATAACATAATGTTAATAGTAATTAAATTTTTTTAAAAATGAAAGATACAGACCTAAATAGAAACTAAGTAACATCCTGAATAAAGAATGGGCTAAAGAGCAAATCATGTTAAAGAAAATGATAGAAATGAGACAACACACCAGAACTAATGGGTCGCAGCTAAAGATGTCCTAATAGGACAAAAAAATTCATATTTGAAACCACAAACAAACAAAACAGAAAAGGAGAATTAATGTGTAGAAAAAACTAAAGAATTAACAAATGAACAAGTTCAAAACAAACACTAATAAGGCACTCTTGAAAATTAGAGTTGAAATAGACAAAATTGCAAAATAAAAGGCTCTAGAACTGATAAAACAAAGAGTTGTGGTTTTTTTAACAAAGGCTAATAAAAATAAGCTTACTTGATCAAAGGGGGGGAAATTAAAGTTAGTAAAAATAAAACTGAGCAAGGTCAATTTAAAGTGTATAGAGAAGAAATAAGGAGAATACTCAGGGGAAAAAATACCTAAATTAACAAATTAAGAGATTGAGACCTTAGACAACCCAAAATCAGTAAAAGAAATTGAATAAGACAGAATTGAACTTCCCTACTGAAGAAAAAATTTTTAAACTTAACTCAGGGGGCAGTTAGGTGGCACAGTAGATAAAGCACCAGCCCTGGATTCAGGAGGACCTGAGTTCAAATCTGGCCTCAGACACTTGACATTTACTAGCTGTGTGACCCTGGGCAAGTCACTTAACCCTCATTGTCCTGCAAAACAAAACAAAACAAAATCAAAACAAAAACAAAAAATGCCCTTAATTCAGATAGATTTACAAGTGAAATTGATGTCATTTAAAGAGCAATTAATACTTATGCCTCAAAAATGTATGATTAGAAAAGAAGGCATTTTATAAAAGTCCTTTAATGAAATAAATATAGTCCTGATATCCAAATAAGGAAAGGTTAAAGCAGAAAAAGAGAATTAGCACCAATTTCACTAATATTCATTTTTAAATTTACGTAAAATATTAGTAGAGAAACCAGAACAATAGATCCAAAAGATCATTATGAATCAGTTGGCTATTTTATAGGAATGCAAGGATCCTCCAACAGTGGGTGATAAAAGAGCTTTAGTGATTATTTTTTGTCTTGCCTTTTTTTTTTTTTTTAGTGAGGCAATCAGGGTTAAGTGACTTGCCCAGGGTCACACAGCTATTAAGTGTTAAGTGTCTGAGGCCGGATTTGAACTCAGGTACTCCTGAATCCAGGGCCGGTGCTCTATCCACTGCGCCACCTAGCTGCCCCGATTATTTTTTAAATAGAGAATTCCTTGCACATAAACTCTCTCTACCAATGTAGATTGGCAACTGGTTTATAACATAGTCTTCAAGAATAGATGGGGAAGCTATGAAAATAAATGATTTGACCATGGCCACATAGTTACTGTTTCAGAGGCAGGCCTGAAACCCATGTCTCATTGTTTCCAAGGACAGATGGATCTTCACTTGGCCGTGCTGTTTTTAATTAATCACATAAGCAACAAAAGCAACAGAAAGCAACATAATGCTATACCTACATTCAGAAAAAGCCTTCAACAAAATATAACTCATTTATGTTATTTTTTTAAAAAAAAACTTTTAAAACATTGCAAGAAAGAGCCCTCCTTTTAAATTATTAAAAATATGTATTTGAAACAAAGAGCTGGCATTATTGGCAATGAATCAACACTGGGAAAAGTCTAGAGGTAAAACAAAATTGCTCTCTGGCCACACTGTGATTTTGCATAGTGCTAGAAACTCTAGCTATGATCATAAAATGAGAGAGAAATTAAAGATACGGATATTAGTAAGGAAGAGACACAAATATTCCTCTTTGCAGATGATGTGATGGTTTACTTAGGAAAAACTCGGAGAATCATTTTGGAAAAATAATTAAAGATGATAAATAAATTCACTAAAGTGGCAGAACTACAAAACAGATCCAAAGAAAATCACTGTCATTTCTATGCAATAATAATAAAATCAAAAAAACCAAAAGGGAAAAAATAGAAAGAGAAATTCCATAACTATAAGTACATAAAATGTCACACACTTAACTAACCTATCAAGACACCATGGGCTTATATTAAGTAACAAAGTAAGGTGAATCATTTGAGAGATATCCGCCACTCCTGATTTGGCAAGTATTGAACTTGGAGTAAGGAGTATCTGGGTTCACCACCATCCTCTACCACTTGCTAGCTATGAACTTCATTGAATCTCAGTTCCTTCATCTGTAAAATGGGTCTAATGATCTTCAGGGTACCAACTTATCAGATTGTTATGAGGCTCACAGAAGGATTAAAAAAACCTTTCAAAACTTAAAGTGTGAAAAATATGTTATTCTTATTAATAATATATTTAGTTAATAATATTTACACATTATATCAATGTGATATTAATGTAGGGCATGTGATATGTGATATATGATAAGTTATATATTGCCATATAATAATGTATAGAATATATTAATATTTAATATATTTTTAAAACTTTTTTGGTTCTCTCTCCAGTCTCATGAGCCTTTCCCACTTAGCTCAGTCAGCCTTTCCATGTCTAAATAAGTCAGCCAACAAGCCAGGCAATCAACATTTATTACGCAATTACATTATGTGCCAAGCACTGTGACGTTCATCACTGGGCTCTTACTCAAAGCTTTTCCATGAGTGATCTTTTTTTTTTTGAGTTGAGCCTCTCTCTGATGACATCCTTTAAGTCCGGTCTCCTGGGCAATTCTTAATTAGTGATATTCTGCAGCTTTTTCATATGTAATATTTGGCTTTGCACTGCCCTCTGGGTAACTGCCATTTAATTCTTCAAACACGCCGATGTTTCATGACTCACAGGATCACAGATTCAAGCTGGAAGAGTAAACATCAAGTAGAACTTCTCAGTTTGTAGACGAGGAAACTGAGGCCAATATAGAGGCCAAGTGACTTGACTGGTGTGGCATGACTGGTAAATATCAGAGGCAGCATTCAAACTCAGGTCTTCCTGATCCCTTTGCAGTGTTTTATTCACTGTCTACTGGACAGCCACACAACATGAGGCAGTGTGGTGTAGTGGGTAGAGTATATGACTTAGAGTCAGAAATCCCTGAATTTAAATCCTGTCTTAGCCCCATTAGCTGATTGACCTTGAGCAAGACAGCTAAGTGGTACAAGTAGAAAGAGAACTGGACCTGGAGTCAGGAAGACATGAATTCAGATCCAGCCTCAGATACTCTGTAGTTTTGTGATCCTGAAGCACATCACTTCACTTCTGTCTGGCTCAGCATCATCTGTAAAATTGGGATAATAATAGCACCTACTACCCAGGGTGCTTGTGAGAATCTAATGTAATTATAATTGTAAAGCACCTTGCAAATCTTAAAAAGCTACATAAATGCTCATTATTGTTATTCTCTTTGCTGAAACTCAATTTTCCCATCTATAAAATGAGAGTTGGACCAAAGCCCTCTAAAACCCTTCCAAGTCTAAATCTATGATACAGCAGTTAACACAGTGCCTGGCACAAAGGATGCACTTAAATGTTAGTCAATTGACTAACTGACCACTGTAATCCCCTGCTAATATTGTTACTTCATTTTAAGCCAAAGGACAATATAATGGCCGTAGGTAGAGTTTCCTCCCGGGAAGCATTAGGGAATCTGTGTTAAACAAGCAGAGTACAACCAAAATTGCTCCAAGGCCCCAGTAAGGAAAATTTTGAACATTTATAAAATGTCAGAGATTTCACTCTTTGTTTTAATTTGCTTTTCTTTCTCTTTCTCTTGCTTCTTTATGAGTGACAAAATTTAGAGGAGAAACTCCAAACTTACGTTATCTGGGTTACATCATAATTTTATTTATTTCATTAAACATTTCCCAACTACATTTCCCCCTGGACTGGAGGCTGTTCAGCTGTGGGTGGTGAGTTGAGCACCTCTGCTGTAGATGCTCATCTCCCAACTTAAAGTTGAAGTCCTTAATGTTTCTGAACTATGTTCTAGATTCTGCTCTCCCCAAAGGAATTTCAGTGGAAAAGGGGGCTGGGTTTGGAGTCAGAGGAAAGGGATTTAAAAAAAAAAATTTTGTGGGGCAATGAGGGTTAAGTGACTTGCCCAAGGTCACATAGCTGATATGTGTCAAGTGTCTGAGGTCTAATTTGAACTCAGGTCCTCCTGAATCCAGGGCCAGTGCTTTATCTACTGCACCTCCTATCTGCCCCAGAGGAAAGGGATTTAAATCCTGTTTCTTCCATTTCCTAACTATGTGATTAGGAACATGGATTTAAATCCTATTTCTTGGGGGCAGCTAGGTGGCACAGTGGATAAAGTACTGGCCCTGGATTCAGAAGGACCTGAGTTCAAATCTGGCCTCAGATGCTTGACATTAGCTGTGTGATCCTGGGCAAGTCACTTAACCCTCATTGCCCCACAAAAACAAAACTAAACTAAATCCCGGTTTTTTCACTTCCAACCATATCACTTTGAGTAAATTCCTTTTTGGACCTCCCTTTTCTCAACTGTGAAGTCAGGGGGTTGGACTAGCTAAGCTCAAGCATTCCTTACCATTCTTAGAGCTATGATCTTTTGAAAGCTTATAGTGGCCATACTGGCTTTGATTGATTCCTTGCAATGAAAAGCATTGAGCCATCACCTCTTCTGACACAGTCACCAACTAATCCACCCATTGCTTCAGCTCCAGATAACACAAACTAAAAGACTGGTATGAGTATTTCATGGATCCCTTAGGAATGCTGATGTTAAAGTTCTACTTAGACTTGAGTAAGAAAAGATGGGCAAGATGGCAAGAATGTCCATTACTGAAGACCTGAACAAGCAAATGAAGAGCTATGTAAGCAGAACTAAGAGAACAGCAGGCACACCCAGAAAGGCAACATAACTCAGGTCAAATGTGTTGGACCAGGTTGCTTCTAGATCATCTATCTACAGTTGGGAGGGACCCTCAGAGGCCAACTAGTCCAACCTCATTTTATAAAGATGGAAACTGAGGTAACAAAGAAATAAAATTATATCTAAAGGTCACATAGTAAGTGGCAGAACAAGGACTTGAATCCACATCCCCTAATTTCAGACTTAGAGCTCTTTCCATTGCACCATGCTATATGAATGAGATGAAACCAAACTATCTTCCTTGTAAGGGCAGAAAGTTAACACGTGACCAGTAGACATCACTGTTTTGAACTTTGAGCAGGGTCAGCTAGGTGGTGTAGTGTGGATAGAGCTCGGGATTGTTTGTCCTTCATTCTCTAAGAGGACTGTGACATCATCTTGAAATCCTTAAAAACAAAGAAATACATTTGGGCAAAATTAGAAAAATAATAACTAATATCTATACTCTTAGTTTTTGCCAGCCACTGTACTGAGCACTTTACAATTATCATCTTAATTGATCCTCACAACAACCTTGGGAGGTCAATGTGATAATCATACCCATTTTATAGATGAGGAAATTGAGGCAAACAGGGGTTAAGTGACTTACCCAGGGTCACACGGCTAGAAAATTTCTGAGGCTACATTTGAACTCAGGTCTTCCTGATGCCACATCCAATGTTCTATTCGCTGTGCAACCTTTATTCTTTTGGCTAAAGCCTAATCTCTTAGAGGTTTTTAAAAGAATCTAGTTTCCCAGAAATGAATAAAATATATTGTTTTAAAATGATAATGATGATAGAGAACATTCACATACCACATTTGCAAAGTACTTTATACATATTATCTCGTTATAATTATCAGGCAGAGTTTAGTACAGTGCCTGGCACATAGTAGGTCCTTAATATATGCTTGTCAATTGCTTTTAGGAGATTGAAATCTCCATATCATTGGAAATAAATAATTTATTCTAGCTGTTTCTGATGTAGGATTTAGCAAGATCCCCCAGTTTGGAAATAAAGGAGAATTAGCCACAGGAAAGGACCCCAAGGAGTATTCCACTTCATTCCAGAGCCCTACACAGGTATCACTGGGGCTGCCTATCCTAATTCATACTGTAATCCCAACTCTCTCATAATATCTCTCCCCATCCAATTTTCTGTCATCCCAAGGAGCAGAAAATGGTTGGCTTTATTGCTGTCTGCATTTCCGTGGGTCAGGCACACCAGAATAAAACAAAGGCAAGCCTCTTGTTACAAACTACCCATAAGTCCCTTTCTTCTGTCAGCCTCCTTCAAGGATAGCACCATCCCAGGATAGCTGTTCTTATTGGAATTCTTGTTAAACCCTGATAAATAGTGGCTCTTCTTACGTGGTCATTTAAGAGAATCTTATATGGTGGTTTCAGATTTTTTTTTTAAATGATCTCCAGCCATATTGCTTTTATCTTTTTTTTTTCCTCTTCTTATTGATTTTTCTCCTTAAGACTTTAATTCACTCTTCCACGGTGTCTCTAGTCAAGAGAGGAATTCTGCAGATCACATAGAGATAACATTCCAACCCAGGCTGGGTCACTCACATCTCTCATAAGAATACCAGCTTCCTGCAGATTGCTAGTCCTTTCCTGCTTTGCAGGTTCTTTTGCTCTATCTTTTCATTTCCCCCCCTTCTCCCTTAGCATTCGAGTCTTAATCTTTCTTCAGACTTATTCTTCATGCTGTGCTCATCTGAAATGTACCAATAATTGCCCTGAACTAAGCTTGGTCTCTCCATTCTACGGGCTCTGAGTAGAAGCTGGCAGGGCCTCTGGAAGCAGGAATGGGAGCTTTTCTTCAGATGGGACCTAATACAGGGACAGCTTTCAGGGATCGTGTGCATTGTCCAGTGTTTTCTGGAGATATAGCCCAATGTCAAATGTGGTTGTTTCCAAAGGACACAAATAAATCACATTTAACTAAAAGCTGCAAGAAAATAACTTTCCTATTTGAAGAATAGTCTGGCTGGAGGTGTAGGAGGGAGGAAATAGTGAGGGATATTTTTGTGAGCATGGCTTATGTAGCCTGTGTTTTTGAGCTACCATCCTAACTCCCACTCAAACTGATGAGTTAGTAGCCAGAGTATGGCTACTAAGTTCCCTCAGGGCTCTAGGGCTACCCTTTAAGGGCTGAGGGGGCTGTTTGTCTAGTGCTGTAACTCATGAGCCCCTACTGGTGTGCTGTCCATGGTAATTATCAGTTCATATAATTTAGCAGTCAGATAATTCGTTTTTAAAAGGATTATTATGTTAAGGAGGTATTTATTGACTCAGTGGCTAGAGCACTAGGTCTGGAGTCATGAAGACGTGAGTTCAAATTCTGATTCAGACACTTACTAGCTGTGTAATCCTGGGCAAGTCACTTAACCTGTTTGCCCTTATTCACTATACCCCTTTTGTCTGAGAATATTTGACATGATCTCGAGTAAATAAGTATATAAAATAGGCATACAAATCAAATACTTCCAAATTTTTCATGACACCCCCATTCAGTTAGATGGGGTCTTGACCCACAGTTTAAGAAACTTTGCACTAGAGACAGAAATGGCATACCACTCCAGTATCTTTGCCAAGAGAACCCCATAGACAGTATTGGTGTGTTATGGTGCACGAGGTCAGAGAATCAGACACAACTGTACAATAACATTATATTGAGGCATTGTAGTTGGTCTAAAACACCATCCCCAAAATGTGTGATATGCTCTTCCACCAATACATGCACAATATACAGGAATGTAAACTCAAGCTTAGAGATCACATATGGCAACATGGTAACTCTTATAAATCCTTTTGTTGGTGTGCACAAGATATATTCCAAATACTTAACACATTACTTTTCTGCTGGACTTTTTTTTAAGGCCTTTAGTCTGTGTCCAGTCTATCCTTGGCTTTTCATGTATATGCTGATGCCCTCTGTCCCAAGGGTCCTACTGAGATATTGGGGGAAGATAGAAAATACAGAATCTTCTGGTGCCTTTATAGCTCAAAGTGCACCTTTCTAGCCAAGTGGGTGTGGAGGTGCTAATACTGAGGCTTTAGACTCTGTTCTAATCTGATTTTTTTTTCCTCAGGGATTTAACAGAAACAACCTCTCCTCTCTCCTTTCAGTCACTCAAATTCTCCCAAATTGTAATTTCCTGATTTTTATATAGACATCCACAGGGCATTACCAAGTCCTTTACCCCCATCTGAACAGACTCTCTGTGACACCTATGGAGGTATCTAGGTCTTGTTCATACCCAGTGAACAATAAAGATATGTTCTCACTAGATAAATGTATCAGGGCTAAGTGATTATGGTATGTTCTTACATGATAAATGTTTGAGAGATTAGCATCTTGACATGCTTTAAATGGGGTAGAGTGATTTGACTAATTTACTCAATCAGGCCCCCTGTATAATTAGCCAAACTTTTACACACACACTCTTCCTCCCATCCTGCTGACAGTCACCTTTGCCATTATTCAAAAGAAAGAATTCACTCTCAAATATTCCTGTCTTCTCTGTGATCTCATTAAGTCAAAAAACTCGAGTCAGTCAAAAAACATGTCTTATGGACCAGGAACTGTGCTAAGCTTTGGAGAGACAAAGAAAGGCAAGACAAAAAACAGAAACAAAAACAGCTCTCCATTCGCTTCATTGCTCTGTTATTGGATATCACAGTGCTAGATGATATTAAACTGATGAACATTTTGTTTCCAGGAACAATTTAGAGTCTTTGAAAAACCATTGAAATTCCTAAAAGTAATCTGGGCCCTTCCAGGTCTAATGCTCTGATCCTAAGATAATGCAGTCTGTTCTCCTCTTTTTATATTCTCGACCCAAATTATTGCCTAGCTGCATTATTTCATTTGATGGATCATAAGTTTCTTAAGAGTAGGGATTGTTTTACTTTGGTCTTAATATCCACAGTAAATGACACAATAGAAACTTAATAAATTACATATACATATATATACATATAAATTAAATATGCTCACATAAATATACAATTGTAGATTTTTTTAAAAAACTATGCTTATATGATTCCATATCATCATTTGGACAAAATATAATTATCATCCATTTGTGTTTTTCTTGTGTGGATCATTAAACTAAACTCTTGAGTAATAAACTTCATTCATGTAGTATTTCTAGACTTGACTGAATCCCTACAATATCATCTGCAGATAGGAGGCTCTGGAGAGCTCAGTGTACAAGGGTAATAAAGGGTGGGTGAGTTTCATGTACTTTATCTATATGGCCCATCAGAGCCTACTTAGTATGACACATAGTAAAAGCTATTACTATTAAGGTAAAGTTGTCTAAGAATACACCTAAGGACAAGCAACAAATACCACTATGGCAAAAAGTGGCTTGAGAAAATTATTGGAAACCTGCAGAAAAAAATACTGAAATACTGCACTGATATCTAGCTGTAACATTGTAGAAAATTTAAGCACTGTCCCACTTTTTAAAAATCTAAGTGGAGGAGGCAGCTAGGTAGCAAAGTGGTTAAAACACCAGCCCTGGATTCAGGAGGACCTGAGTTCAAATTTGACCTCAGACACTTGGCCCCTACTAGCTATGTGACCCTGGGCAAGTCACTTAATCCTCATTGCCCCACCAAAAAAAAAAAATTCTAAGTGGAAAATAAGCTAGAAAATAGCATTATCTCATTTAATCCATGCAACATTTGCCAGTATAAGGCTTGTTCCTACAGAGCTGTCTCCACCATTAGACTGTGAGCTCCTTGAGAGCACAGACTGTCTTTTTACATCTCTTTGGGTCCCCAGGTTTAGCACAAGTGCCTGGTACATAGTAGGTACTTAATGAATATTTATTGACTGACAACAATTTGGTGTGGCAGGTGCTTTTATCATCCCCACTTTTAGCCAAATCCCCTGTCTAGACCTCAACAAAAGTTTCTGCATCCCATGCTTGGAGGTGCAGAGAGAACCACTGAATGCCCTCAAGATCACATAGTCATAAATCCAAGCCTCCCAATGCTCTTTGCAAAAGACCAGGATGCATCCTTTCATATTGTGTTTGTTTATTTGTTTGTTTGTTTGTTTGTTTGGGGGCAGGGCAATGAGGGTTAAGAGACTTGCCCAAGGTCACACAGCTAGTAAGTGTCAAGTGTCTGAGGCCGGATTTGAACTCAGGTCCTCCTGAATCCAGGGCCGGTGATTTATCCACGATCCTCTCGTTTATTATATGGGGGTGGGAGGAGGGGGGGCGGGAAGGGATACCTTGAGTTTTTATGGCCAATTATTTTGAAACCCTTGGGAGCATTTTGTAGCTCCCACCCACTCATCCTTTCAAGCCCATCTCCCGTGATGTCAGTGCACTCTGGATAATTTGGTAACGATTGGCTTCAGGCCCTGTTTCATGGACAACATTCAGCTAAGAAGCACGACTCAGGGCTGTTGGGTTTCTCGGGGGGAATTCGGACAACGTGGGGGCTAGGGAATTGGGGAGGGGGTGCCGGGCAGTCGGCCGAATTCCAAATTCCCTGGGCTCTGGCCCCACGGAACTCGGAAAACATGAATCGAGACTGGGGCTCAAGTCCCAGTGCCTCTTCTCCACAGGCAAGCCCAGAGCCGGAAATCGAGATGAATAGAGCCCTAAATGTTTTTTTGTTTGACATTCATGCCGAATAGAAAATGATGAATCCATTAGCAGCTCCTTCCGCTGCCAAAAGAAACAGACTTGCACTTGTAAATTGCTTTCATTCGGGGTCTATCAAGTCACTGCCTGTGCTGCTTGGACCGCACTGACAGTCATCTGTCATTCCCAAGAAGCCGGGTTTGGAGGTGCAGAGGTACGGGCTTCATTGTCTGGTGTGTGTCGGTGCGTGTTGGGGTGTTGATCTGAATGTGACTCATCCAGACTGGAGGACCCGTACAGTTTCAACAGAATTCACCGAGGGGGGAGGGGTAGAGGGTAGGATGTCGCATTCGGGGCTTGTTTGGGTGTATTTTGAAGTTTGTCGCTAATTCTGTAAAACAATGGGCTTATTGGATTCATTTCTTTCTCCTCTCTCCCTGCCCCCAAGACGTGCTATAGAGAAACAATTAGCTATTTTATTCCCCGAGCCCAGAAACATGTTTCCAGATCAGAGGGGATGACAGACATTCTCTGGTGCTCTAGAAAATGACTGTGAACGCAGAATTGCAGATTTCCAGGATCTCAGGGTTGGAAGTGACCTCGGTGACTAATTGGACCACACTATGCCTGACCTAGAATCGCCCTCCCCCCCCCCCCCCCAGTGATCATCTAGCCTTCCAAATGAGGAGAAACCTACCACACTATTCAGGCTATCATCCAATAATCCCTTCTTTAGATGAGGGAATTAAAGCTTAGTTAGAAAAGAGAAATACCTTAGCCAGGGTCATATAAGATCAGCTACCTGACCACAGACAGTCACCACATCACAACCTCAGGCTTCCTGATCTATAAAATGGGGATAAAACGGCCCTTGACTACTGAACATCCCAGCATTCACAGATTCACCAAATGTTGAAAGGAACATGAACGGCTATCTAGTTCAAAACATACCCGATAAAGAATCCTTTCTACAGGGGCAGCTAGGTGGTGTGGATAAAGCACCAGCCCTGGATTCAAGTGAACCTTAGTTCAAAGCCAGCCTCAAACACTTGACACTAGCTAGCTGTGTGACCCTGGGCAAGTCACTCAACCCTCATTGCCCCGAAAAATAAATAAATAGATAGATAGGTAGATGAATAAATAGATAAATAGATAGACAAATAAATCAACAAAACAAATAAATGAATGAATGAATGGATAGATAGATTAATAAATAGATAAATAAATCAACAAAACAAATGAATGAATAGATAGATAGATAGACAGACAGACAGACAGATAAAATAAAAAGAATCCTTTCTACAACATTTGCAGCTCTGGACCTCCCACCTCCCATGATCAGCACATCCCCCTCAAGCAACACGTATACATAAACTTCAAAGTCTTGTTCCTTCCAATCCATAAATAACTTATTTGACAATCCAGGATTTCATATCTATGGCATTTAGTTCATTTCTTCATCTACTCTAAAAGTCTCCATAGAATGCCTTTTGAAGTCCACAGTCTAACATATGGACAACATTTCCTTTTATTTTTATAAAATGCTTCTAAATAAGATGGAGGAAAGAAAGCACCTTGAAAAAGGCATCTGCAGTGCCCTAGCACCAGATATTATTTTAAACATTTCAAGATGTTCTTCAGACATTAATGATGTAACTTCATGCAATTACAATTTCTTACATATTTAAGCATTTCTTAAGTACCCACTGTGTGTCAGCTGATGTGCTAGGGTCTGTTATGAGGATCAAAGCAGATATTTATAAAGTGTTTAGAACACAGTAGTCCTGTAATAAATACCTGTTCTCTTCACTCCCCACCCCCAATAATTAGTGCATTTTTGGGGGACAGGGCAATGAGGGTTAAGTGACTTGCCCAGGATCACACAGCTAGCAAGTGTCAAGTGTCTGAGGCTGGATTTGAACTCAGATCTTCTTGAATCCAGGGCCAGTGCTTTATCCACTGAGCCACCTAGCTGCCCCCCAATTAGTGCATTTTTGTTGGTTTTGTATCCTCAGTCACCACCATAGTACCTGGCACATAGTAAACACTTAATAAATCCTTGTGGAATTAGATAAAATATTAAGCTGGGTGTGGTAGAGTACACCTATAGTCCCTACTACCAGGAAGCCTGAGTTTGGTGGATTGCTTGAGTTCTGAAGTTCTGAGTTCTGAGGGCAAAAGCAGATCAGGTGCCAAGTCTAAGGCTAGCCCCCGTGAGGAGGCCACCAGGCTACTTAAGGAGGGCCAAACTGGCCCAGGTTCCAAATGGAGCAAGCAAAAGAGTCCATGCCAATCAGCAATGGGATCAAGACCATGAGTGGGTTCTGCTCTTACACCCTGAGCAAGATCAGGCAACTCAGTCTCAAAAATAAATCAAATAAATAAAATATCCAATTGTTGGAATTCCATTGAGTAAATCCCAAGCTAAAATTGCCATTGGTGTTTTCCAAATGTTTGTGGGCTCTACCCCAGGGTGTGGCTTTACACAGACTAGTTTCTCTTGAAATTGGACCAGATTCCTTTGATCCTCAAATAATTCCTAGGCTCATAGGATTATAGATTTTACCGTGGGAAGGGACCTTGGAGACTCTCTGGTCCAATCCCTTCTCTTTACATATGAGACAACTGAGGCAGTGAGAGACACGTATTTTGCTCAGAATTATCCAGCTAGTAAATGTTGGAGCTGGTATTTTAACCTGAGCGTTCCTGACTCCAAGTCTGATGCCTTATCTGCCACACCATGCTGCTTTTCTAAGTAGGACAAAGTCCTCTTGGATTATTTCCTGGGAATGGGATCATCCCCTTCAGGGAAGGGATTGATTTTATTTTTGTTCCTGCTTCTCCTGCCTGTGGCTGGGTCTTAAAATACACACACACACACACACACACACACACACACACATGAACTCTTAACTCGGTGTCCACTAATTTGATTTTAAACCATTTTGATGGGTATATTTCAATAACATTGGTTTTTTTGTAATCATATGTCTCTTATTTTATGCATTTAAAAGTATCATGGTGAGAGGGAGTCCATAGGCTTCAGCAGACTGCCAAAGGGGTCAATATACTGAAAAGGTGAAGAACCTCTATTTTTAAAAGTATTCAATTAATCATTAATTCATTTATTTATGTAATAATTTAAATTAATTGGAAATTAATCAAATTAATAATCATTTGAATTAATTAAGAATGATTTAAGAGAGAAAGGGATTTAGAACAACTGTGGTACCAAAAGGAACCTACAGAAATCCAGAAGTATTCCATCACAAAGGTACTCTTTTAAACAATCTGCCTTATATTTAAACACAACAGAATACATGGAAACAAATAACCAAATAAAAACATGAACAAGTAAGGGTAGTAGCTTCCCCACCACCACCACCACAACCGAAAATGTTTTAGAGCTTGTCACCTAATTTTGTAAGGCCAGACTCATTGTTTTAATGGTACAGCACTCAGTCTTCAATTCAAGGGGGAAAATAAATCCTATTCAAAATGTGAACTTGGAAGACAGAAGAGCTGTCTGTGAGTTAGTGCTGAAGCAGTGTGTGGAGTTCAAGAACTAGATAGTTGAGGGGAAGAGGTTGGGGTCAAATTTCCCAAATTCCATTATATTTACAGCTGACTTGCTGTGTGAACTTGGGTGAATAATTTCCCTGCTCTGAGATATAGGAGATAAAGATGGTGCAGTGGATGTAGTTTGCCTAGATTTCAGTAAGGCTTTTCATAAAATACTTCATGCTATTCTGTAGAAGATGGAGAGATGTGGACTAAATGATAATGAAATCAGATTGATTCAAAACTGTCTGGATGCAATCATTAAGAATAGTCGGGGCAGGGGCAGTTAGGTGGTGCAGTGGATAGAGCACCGGCCCTGGAGCCAGGAGTACCTGAGTTCAAATCTGGCCTCAGACACTTAACACTTACTAGCTGTGTGACCCTGGGCAAGTCACTTAACCCCAATTGCCTCACAAAAAATTAAAAAAAAAAGAATAGTCATAGGTAGCTAGGTGGTACAGTAGATAAAGTACCAGCCCTGGATTCAGGAGCACCTGAGTTCAAATCTGGCCTTAGACACCTGATGCTTACTAGCTATGTGACCCTAGGCAAGTCATTTAACCCTCATTGCCCCACAAAAAAAAAATAGTCATTAAAGGCTCAATGCTAATGTGCCAGCAAGACTCCAGTGAACTAAGCCAGGGATTTGCATGGGTTTACAAGTAACATTTCAGATTTTTATCAATGACCCAGACAAAGGCATCAGTAGAATGAATGTTCATCAGATGACACAAAGTTGGGAGGAACAGTAAATGACAGAGTCAGGAACCAAAAAGATCTCGACAGACGAAGAGAATTGAACTGAAATTGAGATGGAATCCAATAAGGAGAGATATAGTTTTATGTATGAAAAACTTCACAAGTATGAGATGGGGGAAAGTGGTTAGAGAGCAGTTACCTGGGGGTTTTAGTGGACTGCAGACTCAATAAGAGTCAACAGTGTGACATGGCCATCTAATGTGATTTGGGTCTATATTAAGTATGGCTTCCCAGTATAGGGAGGTGACAGTCTCAACATAGGCTGCCTTCATCAAATCTCATCTGAAGGATTGTGTTCACTTTTGGGTGCCACGGCTTTAGAAGGGCATTAACGAGCCAGAGGATCCAGAGGAAGACAACCAGCATGGCAGAAAGACTAAAGTCCAGGCTATGTAAGGATCAACTGAAAGAACTGAGGGGAATGAGAGGGGCCTATGCTAGAGAAGAGAAGACTCAGAGTTGACTTGTTAGTATGCAAAGGGTTGTCATATGAAGAAGAGATTCTTTGTGTTCTGCCTGGCTCCAGAGGATAGAACTTTAGGCTTAATGTCAGGAAAGGCTTCCTCCTATTTAGAAGTGTTCCAAAGGGGAATGGGCTGTCTCCAGAGGTGGTATGTTCACCCTCCTTGGAAATCTTCAAGCAAAGGCTGGACCATCCCTTGTTGGGGACGTTGTAGGGGGAAATGAATTAGCTAGCATTGTGACACTCAGATACTGATTGTGTGATTCTGTGGGTTAAATCAAATCGACTTGCCCCACTTGTCTTACCCTTAGGTTAGAGTGAGAATCACATGAGATTCCATTCAGATCAACCCAGTAAATAGGCTAAAATATGCATAGCCCTTGTCCTGCAAAGCAGCTTGCATTCTATTGGGATCCCAACAATATATACTTAAGGAAATTCAAAATAGATACTAAAAGAAATGCAAAGCAATTTCAAAAGGGAGAAAATGTTGACAACTGGGTATGAGAAGTAGATCAGGAAAGATCTAATGCAGGAAGTGGCACCTGAGACCCTAAAGGGTACCTGGCACCCTGACAGAAGTGAAGAGGTCTAGGCAATGGAGGTGAGAAGAAAAGTTAAAGTCCTTTATAAGTGTTAGCCATGAAGATTATGACTGTTTACAATTCTTCATTACTTTCTAGCATTGTGGAGTGGAAAGAGTGCTGGAGAGGAATGGGTTCACAACCTGTATCTGACATGTACTAGCTTACTATTAGGGTTACTAGGAGGATCAAATGAAATGAGACTTGTAATGTAAATCACTTAGCAAATTTCAAGGTACCATATCTGTCATGTGTTTGTATAGCTGGAAAACTTCAGAAAGAAACAGAGAATCCTCTCTTCTGAATGGAGGGATCTCTTACCTGCCTCAGGGCAGCTGAGTGGGTCTACAGATCCTGGAAAAGGGCCTTCCTGGCCTAAGATACCACAGTGAAATTTCTGATTACCCACATCCAACAATGACATGATGTGACCTTCACTCAACAGGGAGGTCCCACAATGGATTTGAGTAAGAGTCAGTGTATTTTTAGAGGTAAAAACAAGGCCGGCACTCTGAAACACATTCTGAAAACTCTGAGTCTGAATGGAAGAGGTCCCCAAAGGGACCCCACACTTTAGAGGCTTCCTGTAATGAGCTGCTTTTCATCTTTTCAGGCATGTTTCCACACTTTAAGGTATCCCAAGATAGTAACAGGAAGAGAGACACCACTGGGCAAACACCCTCGTCCAGCACACAGCAACATCAAAGGCAGTCAAGGGTAACCTGGGCTTTCCTTTTCATTCAGTTGAGATTAACATAAAATAACTCAGGCCTGCTTTGGTTTGTAGCAAAAGTTCCAGTATCTGGTTGTCCTTAGCAACCAACATCAGAGGTCTGACTTCATGTTCCATGAGGGTGTAACCTTTCTGCACCGATGGATCATCCTTGGCAGGTGTATTTGCACTGGGAATCAGAATCCAAATAAAACAACTTCCAAAGACCCAGAGCAAAAAGGTACAGGGGCCAGGAGGCACCCAACAGCAGTGATACTGAGCCTTTCATGCTAGGTTTACCTGGTCTGGGCAATAGGGCACAGGGAATGTCATCAAAGGAAAGAAATGATAAATGCTCCCAGCTTTACATGCCTTAAGGTTACAGATTGCTTTTTCCTACAACCGTCCCTGGGGAATGCAGTGAAGGCACTCTTGTGACCATTTCCATCTCCACGATCATCTCCAGGTCATGTTACCTGGATTCTGTCCTTCATCTCCAATGGGTATCTGAGCTCCCATCACAGGGCTCTGGGCTCTGACTGTGAATATGCACTTTAGCTTACCTTTCGTCAGGTTCATGATGCAATTATCTGGCCATCTCCATGCCATGACAACTAGAGCATGCCCTCTACCAATCACCACCCTCCCCCTGTTTCCTGGCTTTCCAACAGAAATCAAATTAGCACTACCTATTACATACACCTATTTATATGTAAACAGGGGGAGGGAGGAGAGAGACAGAGAGACGGGTAGAGAGAAATATAAGAAATGAATAATAGATAGAAAGATAAATGAATATGTATAACCTAAATCTGATTGCTTACCACCTGGGGGGGGCAGGGAGGGATAGAATTTGGAATTCAAAACCTTAAATAAAAATGTTTATTATTGAAAAAAGATAAAGGAATAGATAGACATAGGTAGATATACATGGATGGATAAATATAGATGGATAGATAATAGAAAAATAGGTGATAGAAATTTAAATAGATATAGCTAGATGGATAGATAAACATACAGACATAGATAGACATATGAAAAGACATTGATTCATAGATAAATAGACATTTTTTAGCAACCAACATCAGAGGTCTGACAGATGACAAATGGATAGATAGATGATGGACATGGATGGATAGATATATAAAAAGACATTGATTCGGGGGCAGCTAGATGGCGCAGTGGATAAAGCACCGGCCCTGTATTCAGGAGGACTTGAGTTCAAATCCGACCTCAGACGCTTGCCACTTACTAGCTGTGTGACCCTGGGCAAGTCATTTAACCCCCATTGCCCTGCAAAAAAAAAAAAAAAGACATTGATTCATAGGTAAATAGACACTGATAGATAGATGATAAATGACATACAGATAGATGTAATAAAAGACATTGGTTCATGGATAAATAGATATTGATTGGCAGATAGATGATAGGCAGGTCAATAGATAATAGATACATAAATACATAGAAAGATAGATAAATAATAGGAAGATGAATATATAGACATAGGTATGTAGCTATAGATGGACAGATATGGATAGAAGGGTAGATGAAAGGCATAGATGGATAGATATATAGAAAGACATTGATAGGCAGACAGATATAGATGGGGAGAGAGCAAGAGAGAGAAGAGAGAGGAGAGAGAAAAGAGAGAGAGACAGAGAGAGAGAGAATATAATTTGAGAGTGGGGAAGAAATTTAGCGGTCATTAAATCCAATTCATACACTAAAGTAAGGGTTCTTAACCTATTTTGTGTCATGGATCTCTGGCAATGTGCTTGAAGTCTATGGACCTCTTCTGAGAATAATGTTTTTATATATTGGGGAAAATGCTAAATTTCAGTTAAAAGTTAATGACAATAGATGTTATTCTTTTCCCATCCAAGCTCATGGGCCTCATGAGATCTATCCATATGCCTCAGACCCCCTGATTTCACCCAGAACCTAGACTTGACCTACTCACACCCTTGCAAACCTTTTGTCATGAAAACATACACTTCAGATGAGATTTCATGGTGAATATTGTCCTTTTTTTTGACCCTGTGTGTATATTTCATAGACACGAGCAGAAACAATTATGTAATATGGGAAAGAACAGTTTACAGGAAAGGTTTGTTAACATCTAGAAGGTGTTTAAAGATCATGTGGTCTAACCTTCTTCACTTAATAGATGAAGAAACTGAGGTCCACAGAGGAAAACAATTCCCCCAAGGTGACTCAGATGGGAACTGGTAGAGCTGGGCTTCACACCTAAGTTTTCTGTTCCAAAATCCAGGTTTCATTCAGCTCTGCCATGCTCCCTGACTCCCTTGGCTGAGTCACAGTGGTATCACTTGGAAGAGTCCAATTTGTGGAGTTCTAAGCCCCCCCAAGAGGTATAGTGGGGTAGCAGAGGCAGAGCTGGCCTCTGAGTTAGAAAGACCTGGGTTCTAGTCCTGCTTCTGACACATACTACCTGTGAGACCCTGAAATTAATCCTTTTACCTCTCAGTACCCCCAGAAACACTCTAAGGTTATAAATTCCAGATGAGTTATAGAAATACATGAGTAGGAGGAGTTTCCTCAATGGGAGGAGAGGGAAGGGGATAAACATTTAAGGAGTATCTGCTATGGACCAGGCATCATGCCTAGTGTTTTCACAAATATTTCATTTGGTCCCCAAAACAATCCTGTCCCGCTTTTACAGTTAAAGAAACTGAGACAGAGGTTAGTTGTCATATCTGTGGTGACATAGTTAACAACTGTTTGAGACGGGATTTGAACTCAGTTCTTCCTGACTCCAGGCCCAGCACTCTTTCCACTGTGCCACCTAGGTGTCCCCCCTACACCAATGACATCCCAAGTCTGGGCCAAATGGAATGCTTATAGAGGGAATGAAGGGAATGTCAGGTTATAAAACACTAGTCCCTGTCCTAATGGAGTTTGCATTTCAGGAGGGTAGAAAGTACACTAATGTATGAAAAACAACTATGATACAAAGCAAGGTATGAAGAAGGGTGGTAAGTGATCAGTCCCAAAATCCAGGCTCTAGGAAGTCAAAAGTCAGCAAGGAGGTCAGCTAGGTGGCATAGTGAATAAAGCATCAGCCCTGGATTCAGGAGGACCTGAGTTCAAATACGGTCTCAGACACTTGACACTTACTAGCCGTGTGACCCTGGGCAAGTCACTTAACCCTCATTGCCTTGCCAGAAAAAAAAAAGGCACCATAGGCACCATGGGTGAGAGTGGAAAGAACAGACTCCACATAGGGAGTTTGAAAAGTATGGAGCCGTGGTGGATGAGGTGGGGAGGTGGTATTGAAGGGAGGTAGCCAGAGGTGGCCAGAGGGGTTTTAAAAGATGGCATACTCCATACATGCGATATGGGGGCTAAAAAAGCAAATGCATTCTTTGGATGCATTAGATGTTTTACACCACCTCACACCTATCAGAATGGCTAATATGACAAATAAAAGGAAAGTAATAAATGTTGGAGAAGCTGTGGAAAAATTAGAACACTAATGAATTGTTGGTAGAGTTGTGAACTGATCCAACCATTCTAGAGAGCAATTTGGAACTATTTCCAAAGGGCTATGGGGCTGTGCATACCCTTTGACCCAGTAATTCCACAACCATGTCTGTATCCCAAAGACATTATAAAAAAGGAAAAGGACCCACATGTACAAAAATATTTATAGCAGCTCTCTTTGTGATGCAAAAGAATTGGAAATCAAGGGAATGTCCATTAATTGGGGAATGGCTGAACAAGTTGTATATTAATGTAATGGAATACTATTGTGCTGGAAGAAATAATGAGCAGGCAGATTTCAGAAAAACCTGGAAAGACTTTAAGTATACTGATGCTGAGTGAAGTGAGCAGAATCAGCTGAACATTGTACACAGTAACAGCAACATTGTGTGATAATCAACTGTGATAGACTTAGCTCTTCTCAGCAGTGCAATGATCCAAGACAATTCCAAAGAACTCATAATGGAAAATGTTCTCCACATCCAGAAAAAAAGAACTATGGATTCCGAATGCAGATTGAACCATACTATTTCTACTTTTTGTTTTTTTCTTTTTTGAGGCTTTTCCCTTTTGTTTTGATTCATCTTTCACACCATGACTAATGCAGAAATATGCTTAATATGATTGTACATATGCAACCTATATTAGATTGTTTTCTGTCTTGGGGAGGGAAGAGGGAAGGGAGGAAGGGAGAAAAATTTGGAACTCAAAATTTTATGAAAACAAATGTTGAAAACTATCTTTACATGTAACTGGAAAATAATAAAATGCTTTTATGATTAAAAAATAAAATGTATATAGCCCCCCTCCCCAAAAAAGATGTATTACAACTAGAAATAAGGGAGACTTCTCAGTGTGTGGCAGAGAGGATGACATGAGCAAAGATGGCACATCTAGATTGCTTGTGTGCCCACTGAAATTTTTAAAATTATTTATATATTCTGTTTTTATGTTACAGCAGTCAAAAATCACTTATGAAGCATCTACTATGTGCCAGGAACTATGCTAGGTGCTTGGGACACAGATACAAATAATGAAATAATCCCTACAGTCATGGAGCTTACATTTTCCAATATATCCCCCCCATACTAAAAAAATAAAATAAAATAAAATAAAAGGAAGAAAAGGAAAATGAGAAGGCATATCTTCCTTCTTTGCAGAAATGGGATACTATGGGTATAAAATGGTATATGGTGTTGGGTTTGGTTAATGTGTTGATTATTTTGCTGAACTTTCCCCCCCTTCCACTCATTAAAATCTAATTAAATTCCCATGATCCTCTTTTGGACTTTCCCCAATTCTCCTTTCTTATCCTCCCACCAAACTCGAGCACTTTCTGTTTTCACAAAATTACAGAATTTCCATTTGGAAGGGACTTTAGAGCCATTTAGTCCAACCCATAGTCAGACAAGTATCTCCTCTAGAACACGCCAAGTAAGTGCTCATCCACCATCTACTTGAAGACTCTACTAATGGGAGAACTCACTATTTCCCTGGCAAACACATTCCATGAAAGGTGGATGCAGTACTGGACCAAGAGTCAGGAGGATGACGGTTTGAACCCCCACCTCAGATATTTACTAGCTGTGTTACCCTGGGTGAGTAACTTAACCTTTCAGCCTCAGTTTACCCATCTGTAGAATGGAGATAATAATAGCACCTATTTCACAGGGTCACTGTGAGCATCAAGCGAGATAACATATTTGTAGGATGTTTTGCAAACTTTAAAGCATTGTATGATTATAAAAGCTTATCATCATCATCATTAATTATTATACTTTGAGACAGCTCTGATTGTTTGGAACCTTTTCCTTACATTAAGCCTAAAGCTATTTCTCTGAAACAATTCCATTGCTTCTTGTTCTTTTTTTTTCTTTTCTTTTTGCTCTATTTGTAAAGAACAATGGCCCCTGTTTCCAGCAGTTGCCGTCTATCCCCTCCACACTTTACATGTTCAGGAGCAATAATTGGCCAGCCCTGTCATTCATGACTGACCCCACCCCCAAGCCCAATCCTCCCCAGAATTCTCTGCAGGCTGCAGCTCAGGTATAGCTTCCATCCCTTCCCATGAGTTGAAATGCAGAGCAGGAGATGTGGTTGGCCAGACTGTGGGACTGCTGTTATGACTTCAGCTGCTGCTCCAGACAGGAAAATGCATTGGTGTACAGACGTTGCCAACACTGATCTTGCTGTTTTCCTATGATGTCAGGGTCTTAGCAAACCCCTTCGGTAAATCTTGTTTCTTTAATTCCTCTTTGGTGCCCAGCATAATGCTTGAGGAATCACTTGCCCACCTATATTGTTCCAGATCCATTGCATTCTTAAGAAAGAACATGGAGAGTAAAACCCTCTTGAAATTTAAGGCATTTGAAGGAGTTATATTCTTAAGTCATTAAGTCAATATACTAAGGTCTATAAGCAAATTCTCATAAGCTTTCACACGCCCAATTTGGCAAGGGATCATCTCTGTGAATAGGCCTTTGTTTTCACTCCCAAGATTGGTACAGGTTTTTACAGAATGCAGATTGAGTCTTGCAATTATTCAAAATTCCTCTGAAATACTTTAAATCTCAGATCGGCGTTTCTGAGCAGGAGAGATGCCAAAATGCCAACAGCTGAGGACTTTCAGATTAAAAGCAGCATCCCTCCTGACAGGCTACCATGCAGACCCATGCAAGCAGCCAATCAGAAAAGTTCTCCCCAGAGAGAGCTTCCTGGACCTACTCTATGAACGTGGGATCATCCATAGGAGCATAGACTTAAAGTAGGAAAGAATCTTGGGCACCAAGTAATCCAACCCCCTCATTTTTTTTTTTGCGGGGAAATGGGGGTTAAAGTGACTTGCCCAGGGTCACACAGCTAGTAAGTGTCAAGTGTCTGAGGCCGGATTTAAACTCAGGTACTCCTGAATCCAGGGCCAGTGCTTTATCCACTGCACCACCTAGCTGCCCTCAACCCCCTCATTTTATGGATAAAAAACATCACACAGCTAGGAAGTGTCAGCAGAATGATTTGAACTCAGGTCTGACTCAAGGCCAGTGCTAAATCTACTGGAGCACACTGGCTCTTCTGGTTCTGTGAGACGCTGTCTGTACTGCACCAGGGACTTGTCAAAAGGAAATGTCTGCATGGGAGCAAAGCCGATTCCATTCAATTCAATAAACCTTTGCTATTATATGCCAGTTTGGGGCCAGGAACTAGTCTAGGTTGACTTCATCTTTTTTGGCTTTGTTTTGGTTTTGTGGGGCAATGAGGGTTAAGTGACTTGCCCAAGGTCACACAGCTAGTAAGTATCAAGTGTCTGAGGCTGGATTTAAACTCAGGTCCTTCTGAATCCAGGGCCACTGCTTTATCCACTGCACCACCTAGCTGCCCAACTAGTTTGAAACAAAACAGTTCCTAGATTCAGGGAGTTCACCTTCTAATGCTTTATCTGCTTTCTTTAATATTCATCTGGGCTGGTTTTGTACTTTTAAATATTGCATTCAACAGCACAGGATCTGATGTCCAAATTATTATCCTTGTATGTGGTCAAGTGTGGATAGGAGTGGGGAAGTGAGGAAACAAGCTCTAGCCTTCATTCATGAGGACAAACATAATAAAATTGTTTTTCTAGGTATAGCATTTGCCCTGATTCACATGTACATACTGTTCTGCCCAGTTCTCCTTGTGACCAACAGTGTGCAATTGGGAGATAACTGGTCAGGTTCTGGAAATAGGGACAGAACAAAGGAAACTGTCCTGCAAGGAGGTTGAAACTGGGATCAAGCCCCTAGTACCTGAGCCTATTGGGCTAACTAGCCTCAGGAAAATCAGACTTTCCTCCTCTCCTCTCCTCTCCTCTCCTCTCCTCTCCTCTCCTCTCCTCTCCTCTCCTCTCCTCTCCTCTCCTCTCCTCTCCTCTCCTCTCCTCTCCTCTCCTCTCCTCTCCTCTCCTCTCCTCTCCTCTCCTCTCCTCTCCTCTCCTCTCCTCTCCTCTCCTCTCCCCTCTTCCCTTCCTTCCCTTCCCTTCCCTTCTCTCTTCCCTTCCCTTCCCTTCCCTTCCCTTCCCTTCCCTTCCCTTCCCTTCCCTTCCCTTCCCTTCCCTTCCCTTCCCTTCCCTTCCCTTCCCTTCCCTTCCCTTCCCTTCCCTTCCCTTCCCTTCCCTTCCCTTCCCTTCCCTTCCCTTCCCTTCCCTTCCCTTCCCTTCTCTCTTCCCTTCCCTTCCCTTCCCTTCCCTTCCCTTCCCTTCCCTTCCCTTCCCTTCCCTTCCCTTCCCTTCCCTTCCCTTCCCTTCCCTTCCCTTCCCTTCCCTTCCCTTCCCTTCCCTTCCCTTCCCTTCCCTTCCCTTCCCTTCCCTTCCCTTCCCTTCCCTTCCCTCCCCTCCCCTCCCCTCCCCTCCCCTCCCCTCCCCTTCCTTCCCCTTCCCTTCCTTTCCCTTCCTTTCCCCTCCCTTCCCTTCCCTTCTTCTTTTCTCTCCCTCAATTTTAAACACACACACACCAGACAACAGCATAGATGAAAATTATTAGATTCACAGTTTAAGCCTTCTATTCCTATCACAGCTTAGGCATTTAAAGGATCCGTTTCTATTTTAATTATAACCCTTAAAAATGAAAAACACACTTGGATTTCAAAATGATTTATACTTCCAAAAATTAGTGTTTCACATCCAGGACTTAAGCTCTGCACTTTCAAGTACAAGAGACTTTCATATTGCATGGGAATATACATAGATTGTAGAAGTCCCTAGGAAGAGGGGAATATAAAAGTAGCGATAATAAATGCAGGAAGATGGGGAAGGGATGGCACATATGGGAGTAGGAGTATGATTTATCCATACTTTGCCTCCCTCCTCCTTTATCAAAACTTCTACCGTTAAGGCTGATTTGATTAAAATAATAGGCTCTAAGGTATGAATGATCAATAAGCTAACCCTCTGATCAAGAGATTGTATTTTTTAAAAAAATAAATAATCTTGAGCTGAAAACAACTGAATCTTTACCTACTTCGGACTGCCCTATCTTGTCTCTTCCTCTCATTCTGTCCTCATGAAAGATGCTCATAATCAAACAAATAATTATCCTTAGGAACAAAAAACTAAACAGATATATAATACGTACATTTGTTAATTGTTCTGCCTCATCATATATTTTAACCACCACCACCAAACACACACACACACACACACACACACATACACACACACACACAAGTAAGCACTGCCTCACACAACCAAGGCCCAAAAGAAATTGGACAGGATGCTATGAATAAGAATCACATAGTGAGTCAAAATGAAATCTCATTTATATTCTCTGTTTCTTAGTTTTTCAGAAAACTGTGTTTTTAAAGGAATTTTTATTTCCTGAAAGCAGCAGCTTATTTTGGCCTTACAGTAGCAGTAGAAAGTGGGAAAAGTCAAGTGAGAGAGGAGATGATAGTACAGGGGAAAGATCAAGTGTTGGCTCTGGATTCAGAAAAGTCTGGTTCAAATCCTGCCTCTGGCGGTAGCTTGTGTGACCTTGGGTAAGTCACATGCCTTCTCTGAGACTGCATTTCCTCATATCTAACATGAGGGGCCTGGACTAAATGACTTCTGAGGGGCCTTCTTACTCTGGATCTATGGTCTTGGGAAATGTAGTTGGGATGCACTTAAATCACAGGGTTTGAATAACGATTGAACAGTCTGGTGATTTTTGGAAACCTCACACTCTTCCTTCAATGATCGGAATAACTCACATTTCTAAAGCACCTTGCAGTTCATTAGCACTTTTTGTTTTTTGCTGGCAATGAGGGTTAAGTGACTTGCCCAGGGTCACACAGCTAGTAAGTGTCAAGTGTCTGAGGCCAGATTTGAATTCAGGTCCTTCTGAATCCAGGGCTGGTGCTTTATCCAGTGTGCCACCTAGCTGCCCCCACCTTACAGTTTATTGAAAGATTTCCTTACATCAACCCTATAAGCCAGATCATATAAGCATGATTATCTCTCTTTGGTAGAGGCATGAAGCAATACTCAGAGAATGATATGAATTGCCCCCCAAGGACACACAGCTAATAAGTGCCCTTCAATCCAAGTGGTCTGTGTCCAAAGTTAGTGCTCTTTCCAATATTCCACAAATATTGTTTGGGGTTTGCAGAGACTCCCAAGGAACATTAAGACTTCTGTGTGTCATCATTCTCACTGACATTCAGCATCCTTCATGGAGTAGGTCCCTCAGCTAGTCAACCTGAGCAAGGTTGTATGTGGTCACCGTGGCATAGTGGGGGTAGGGATGAAAAAGACAAAAGCCTTGCCTACTCAGTGCCATTACCACTGAGTCTCCAAGACTCATGGTGGCTGGGTACTCCAGCCTGGTAGGCCTGAGAAGAGTGTGACAATGATTGGAACTTAAGGGACCATATGAGGGAATGGGGAGAAATTATTCTCCCTCCCAACTTGCTGATATTTAGAGGATAGATTTAGAAGGTGATTGCTCCCTTTTACAAATTCCTATAACATTGTCTGGGTTTCTTCAGGGCACTTAGTTTAGCTACCTCCGTGCATTATTGTTTATCTTTTATGGCTCTGACTGGTCTCTCCAACCACATTCTTGGCCCCTCAATAACAAGGACTACGTTTTTGACTTGAATTGCCAAGAGAGGACTTGACATACTTTTCTGCACACAACAGGTATTCAATAAATTTTGAAAATGGGGGCAGCTGGGTGGCGCAGTGGATAGAGCACCAGCCCTGGATTCAAATCCGGCTTCAGACACTTGACACTTACTAGCTGTGTGACCCTGGGCAAGTCACTTAACCCCAATTTCCTCAAAAAAAAAAAAGAGAATGATACATAAATATCCAAAGATCTGTTATTTCATTGGTAGGGAACTCCTGGTGTGGGAGCTTCCTCCATCAATGCAGGCCAACCTCTTAGTATATCATGGAGTCACAAGAACCTAGACCCAGAGTTGGAAGGGACCTTGGAGACCATCAATTCCAATCCCCTCCTTTTCTACATGAGGAAACTGAAACCATGGAATATTCAATGACTTGTCTAGGTTCATACAGTTACTATGTGTCAGAGGTAGCATTTGAACTTGGGTCTTTCTGACTCTAAGCCCATCACTGTACCCACTGTGCCACACTAATTCTATTAAAACTGCGTGCTAATTCCAAAGAGATTTGGGGCTGTCAGTTTCCTGAGAATTCTTAAGTTCCAACCCCTTCATTTGACAGATGAGGAAACTGAGACCCCAAGGAAGAACAAGTGAATTTACTGGGGTCACACAGATAGGAAATGTCAAAGCCCAGATTCAGTTCCAGGTCTTCAAACCTAATACTCTCTTCACAGTACCCTGAAGGAGCAAAGACCCAGACGGCATCGGGTTTTTATGGGGACAGTACCCATGCTCTCTCCTCTGGTAGCTGCATTAAAGAAATTGATTTGTAGTCCCTCCCCACCCCCACTCCCCACCACCTGTGCACAGCTTTCTCTGTGAAATGTTTCCTTGAGGCATAACTAATAATATTCTTTATGACTAGCACAAAACCAACAAAATGGGATGGGAGTTAAGTCATCCTCCTGTGATTCAATCCGGAGCTGATCTGCTTTATATCTAGGATTTTACCCAGGCCCCTGGATGGATAACAACAGTTAAAGGCATGCCTTCTGCCTCAAAATATTAGAACTACTGTCTCTTCAACAGCTCAAATATGGCCAAATCTTTAAAAAAATAATTGACATCTTTTGGTTTTCTATCCCCTTTGCCTCCCCCTTCCTAGAAACTGTCCCTTCTCACAGAGAATAAAACAGAGGGGAAAAAATCAGGAGGCAAAAGCAACTAACGCATCAAATGAAGCCTGAAGGTATATGTAGTTTTCTACACCCAGAGTCCTCCTCCTCTGCAAAGAAGGAAAGGAGGGGCAGCTAGGTGGCGCAGTGGATTGAGCACCATCCCTAGATTCAGGAGGACCTGAGTTCAAATCCAGCCTCAGACACTTAACACGTACTAGCTGTGTGACCCTGGGCAAGTCACTTAACCTCAATTGCCTCACAAAAAAAAAAAAAAGAAGGAACAGAGATGATTTTTCTTCTTTTTTGTGGCTAAGCTTATTCCTTATAATCAAATAGCTTTTTGTTTTTGGTGTTATTACTGTTCTTTCCTTTTAGGTTACTGTAATCATCATGTTTATTGTTTTTCTGGTTCTTCTTGCCTCACTTTGTGTCAGTTCATATGTGTCTCCATATTTCTCTGAATTCTTCATATTGACCCTCTCTTAGAATGAAGTAATATTTCACTAATTATGTGTATATACCACAGTTTGTTCAGCCATTCTCCGATCGATGGGCACCTGCATTTGGGTTTAAAGTCCTAAATAGTAGTAGTATGGGCAACTAGATGGTACAGGAAATAGAGTGTTGAGCCTGGAGTCAGGAAGACTCCTTTTCAAGAGTTCAAATCCAGCCTCAAACACTAACTAGCTGTGTGAGCCTGGGCAAGTCACTTAAACACATTTGCCTCAGTTTCCTCATCTGTAAAATGAGCTGGACAAGGAAGTAATAGACCATTCTAGTAACTTTGCCAAGAAAACACCCAACGGGGTCACAGGGATTCAGACACAGCTAAAACAAGAACCACCCCCAAGTAACAGAACAAAGCACACCTTTAGTTGAAGGGCCTGAGAAGAGGCTTACTCCTGCCTGCCACCTGTTAGTTCCCTATTTTTCACTAAGGTTTTTCTTTCTAAGTAGGTGCTGAACGATAATGTGTCTGTGCCACCCAAAGAATGTGAGACTTTGAGAGCTGGACGGAATATCAGCAGCTGAACACAACTGAGAAATGCTGTCAGCATCTTCTCAATTTGGTGGCTTCAAAATTCCGTAACCTAGGGGAAAGTCCCTCCTTCCCCTCCCTACTTTTGACTGTTTAAGACTAAATGCTCGCTTTGTTTTGCATGTATGTAAGGCTTTCCAATCTTATGTGGAGCAGACCACAGCACTATCAATCTTCAAGCATTTGGCACTTTAAAAATCGACTCTGGAAAACCTTTATCTTTGACCAAACTAAGTTTGTAGGTATAGTCTATTTTATAATGTGTTCCAACCCCGCCCCCTACCCTAACCCTTTTAACAAAATGTCACCTGCTACCCTGTTAATTTCAAAATAAGAGGTGGGGCAGTTGTCCCCATGGCAACCAAGTCTCATTTTACCCACCTGCCCATTGCCAGCCTGTTGCTAAATTACTCAGCCCCCAGAGCAAAGCATCAGAGAACGCAAGGCAATATCACTAATGTAATGAATCCAATAGTACATCTGCCTAAAACGTGGTGCGTCAGCTTGGAAATAAGGAAAAGGACTCCCTCAGACCCAAACCTGCTGCAAAGCAACTGCTAGGCTCTTGGCATTACAAAAACAAGATCAAAATCGACACCAGAAAAAGGTTTCTTGGTGGCTGACTGACTGACTTTCTGGACATCACCAGCGGCTTTGGTGCTAGGTCTGGAGCCTGGAAGAGCGGCAGGTCTGCATTTGCCAACATTGGTATTTCCCTGCTCTGAGCAGGTTGGTTTTTATCTCTTCTGTGGGGGTTGTCCAAAAAAAATATCTCCCAGGGTAGAGGTTCTTAACCTAAAGTTCATGTTTCAGTATATAATTAATTTCCTATGTATTTTATTTTATGCATTAAAAATTAACCCCAAAATGCTAAAAATCCATCCTAGAAGGCAACAGAAAGGCCCATGGTTGGTGAGGAGCAGGCAGGCAGAAATCAATTCCAATCCAGAAATGGTAATGAAGTAGAGAGCCCCAATTGCCTCACCAAAAATACAAAAAACGAACAAACAAACAAACAAAAACTGTTATGATAGACCAGGTGGAACACAATTATGTGTTTGTAAGGGCCTACAAGGGCAAAAAGGCATGTCCTCGCGTCTAAAAAGCAGATTTTCCTTTAGGTGAAATTTTTCCTAAGAATATTAGAAAAGAACTCCTTCCTTATCAATGGGGTTTCAGCCCCTTTTGCTTTCTACATCCCAATCAGTCCCCAATACACAGCCTTCACCAACCACACCCCACTTTTTCCTAAACTGTAATGGTCTGCTGCAGGAGGGACGGTGTTCTCTTCCATTGGAGGTCTTCAAGCAAAAGCTGGGTGACCACCCATTAGGAATGTTGTGGGGAAGACTCTTGGGTTCCTTGAGTTCTGAGACCCCTCTCCCTCCGAAATTCTAGGAAGCCAGATCTCCTGACTCCCTATGCCCCGACCTTTGTTATGTGAGATGAGAAAATTCCATCACATCAGAACTTCCCAATACCAATGAAAAAATGCTGAATAAAGATAACCAACTGTGGCAGGGGGCAAGAATGGAACTGGGGTCAGGCAGATTGTTCCTTCATCAAATTATATTCTTGTCAAGGGATGGTGGTGGTGGTGACAATCATGATGGTGGTGGTGATAATGATGGTAATGGTGATGGTGATGATAATTTTTTTTTTTGCAGGGCAATGAGGGTTAAGTGACTTGCCCAGGATCACACAGCTAGTAAGTGTCAAGTGTCTGAGGCCGGATTTGAACTCAGGTCCTCCTGAATCCAGGGCTGGAGCTTTATCCACTGTGCCACCTAGCTGCCCCCAGATGGTGATGATTATTTAATTATCATTTATAAATAGTGCTTGAAGTTTTGCAAAGTCTTTTATATCTTTTGTCTCATTTAACCCTCACAACAGCCCTATGTGGTATACAGTGAAAGTACCTTTCATTTTCCAGATGAAGAAAGTGAGGCTCAGAAGGGATTAGGGGTTTGCTCATGGTCACACAGCTAATAAATATTCCAGGTGGAATGGGAATTTGGGTTTTCTTGACTCCAGGCACATATCTATCCACTCTGCCATACTGACTCTATCCACTCTGCCATGATGACTCTCCAATAAATATTGAGCATGGACAGATTATAAAATTATAGAATATAAAGGATGGAAAAGATCTTAGGGATCATTTATTCTGATACTATAATCTGAAAGATGAGAGAACAGCAAGGGAAAGGCACTTATTTGAGGATACCCATCAAGCTGCTAGAAGTATACCAAATTCCCAGTCCCCTGATTCCCAAAACAGTGCCTTTTTAAAAATACATTTTACTTGTGCCTGTTGTCTTTACACAATAATATATAATAAACATATGACATATATGTATATAATACCAACTTTGAATAACAAATATTCTCAAATTGATTCTTCACTTGTGACAAAAAAAGGTGAGGGGGAGTATCATCCAGAGACCTTGTCTTAAAATGTAAACAACATTCTTTCCTAGTCATCCTCCATTTCTCTCCTACATAGACAGAGGTATGCTTCACGATCTCTAGTGATGTTTCCAGTTCTTGGAGTTCAGCTTTCTTGAAGTGATCTTTTCATTTATATCATTATTGTCATTATGTATATTATTCTCCTTTTTCTGCTTATTTGTATCGGTTCATACAAATCTTCTCATGCTTCTCTCAGTTCCTCAGTCATCATTTCTTACTGCACAAAAGTATTACATGGTATTCCTATGTTAATGATTTTTCATTCCCCAATCAATGGGTCCCCTATACCTTTGTTTCCAGTTTTTTTTGTTGTTGTTGTGTTGTGGGGTTTTTTTTTTGTTTTTTTTTTTTTTGCTGCCACAGTGAGTATTGCTATGAATATTTTGGAGTTCTGTGACACTCCACTGCCTCCCTTCCTTTGGCTATAAGTTCATGGTCACTGTAAGGCATTTCAAGAGATCTTCAGAAAGTTCACTATTGGAAGGTCATTTTCATATTGCTAATATGGAAGATTCCTCAGAGCATATGCCCCCAACATTCAACACTTTATCCAACAAAACCAGCCATTTGATTTGCTAGAGCCATAACCAGGACATGGCAGCAAGAACTTTGCTCCAAAGTAGCAAAATGTAGAGGACACTGTTAGTATTTGAAATCTTTCAGCATCATAGAAACAATTTCATTTGGTACTTAGTAAGCAAGAATAATTAATTACAATAAGAAACTACCAGTTAGTTAACTTCCTCCCTGCAGAGGCTGTTTCTTAAGTAAGCTCCTCCCTGGGCTTTTCCTCTCTTGCTCTCATCTCCTGAAGTCTCTCTGGTGGTGCTCTATGGAATCCCAGTATTATCCACCCATGGTAGCCATTTTTCCAAGGGTCTCAACCTCACACACACACACACACACACACACACACACACACACACACACACACGACACTACAGAGTCTCCCTTTCCAAGACATCTCCAAAATCTCTAAGAGATTTTGTTTTGAAATGATTTAAAGGCAAGATCAGGGCACATAGGATCAGAGGCTCACAGATGTAAATCTGGAAGGGGCCTTAGAAGCCATTTAGTCAAAAATCCCTCATTTTGCAAACAAGGAAGTGAAGATCGTGGAGATAAAGTAATTTGCCAAAAGCCACACAGCTGATTATCATCGTTAGTCCCAGGTACAAAAATTGCTAGTTATGACTCCATGTTATTCATAAAGTAGTTGCTTTTCCTATATGCTGAATGAATGAATGAGTGAGTGAATAAATGAATGTATGAAATCCAAAGCCAGCTGTGATTCCAACAGCTGCATAAGGTGAATGACTCACTGACAGCTCACTGATGGAGGACCATAATCTCCCCACATAAAGAAGGAAAAAGAGATGATCTACTTAAATCCCTACTAATCTAAAAGCCTCCAAGACAGAAAGTTTCAGATTCTCCAAATGGATAATTTGGCACCTTGCATGTTATAGCACAGCTCAGCTACCCATTTTCCAGCTTAACTCGATAAGTGAACTCTAGAGACACATACCAGATGGTCTCAAAGATACCCTCCAGCCTTAACATTCTATCATTTTATACATAAAATCTATCCTCACCAAGAGTTAATATTTACTAAGAGCTCCCTGATGGGAGAGGGTTGCTTTTCATTTCCCATCTCCACTCTTGTCTTTGATGCCTCCCCCCCCCTCCTCTTCTTCTTCATTTCCTGTTTCAGATTTGGAATTGCTTTCTGTAGCTGAGACATCCTGAAGAGGAAGATAGCTGGAATTGAGTTCAAATCATGACTTGTTACTAACTGCCAATGTAACTCTAGGAAGGTCACCTCCTTTCTCTAGGCTCATTTTTTCCTCTACTATAAACATGAAAGTGTTAGGCTCAAGCACAAACCAAAAATTTTAGAGTTAGAAGAGAGGTGACCCAACACAAAGTGGAAAGGAATCCATACCATAAGATACCTGATTCTTGGCCAACCAGCTCCTGCTTAGAGGCCCCCAAAGAAGGTAGACCTTCTAAGCCCACTCGTTCCACTTTCAGACATTAATTGTAAGGAAAATGTTCTTGATTGATTGTAGGATCATAGATTTAGAAATGGATTGGCACGTGGAGGTCATCCAATCCAACATGAGTTGGAAAATGAGTCTCAGATAGGTAAGTGATCCCCCCAAAGTCAGACAGGTAGAATGTGGAAGAGACAAGATTTGAATCCATGTCCCTAATTCTGAAATCAGCATTTTTTTCCACTATACCATGCTGCCTCAATTTGACTCTTACAATACAGTGATTTCTGACTCAGTGATCTCTATGGTATCATACAGAATCATAGAGACGGATTCAAGTCTCACATCTTATTTATCCTTACTGCATAATTGTAGGGAAGATGGTATCATTGTCGTTGTTCAGTCATTTCAGTAGTATCTGACTCTTTGTGACCACATTTGGGGTTTTCTTGGCAAAGATACTGGAATGGTTTGTCATTTCCTTCTCCAGCTCATTTTACAGATGAGGAAACTGAGGCAACCTGGGTTAAGTGACTTGCCCAGGGTCATGCAGATAATAACTGTCTGAGGCCAGATTTGAACTCAGGTCTTCCTGACTAGAGGCCAGGTGCTCTGTGCCCTATGGTGCCACCCAGCTGTCCAGGGAAGATCTACATTTGGAGGCACAGGATCTGAATTTCAATCCCAGCTCCATTACTTCCTCCCTGGGAGCCCTAGGGCAAGTCATCACCTCTCTGGGTCTCAGTTCTTTGACTGTAAATTGAAGGAATTGTAATAGGTAAGTGGTGAGATCCTTCCAGCTCCGAGGCTATGATCTTGGAACTGTATGATAAAGAAAAACAAAGAGCTCGACTTTTCTGAGCCTCAGTTTCCTTACCTATAAAATGGGGATGATAATAATAGCTGCAGTCCCTACCAGGAAGGGATCATAAGGTCTAGAAAATTATTTGAAGACTCAAAAGTAATGAAAGGTATCCCAAAAGCCTTAGTGCAATTTTGAGTAAGATTTTGGAATCCCCTCGGTATTGATGTCCCTTCTAGTTCTAAACTCCAAGAACGACCCTGAGACAGACCTCTCAACCTCCTTCAACCTAGTCTGACCCCACCTCCCCCCAACTTGGGGTAGGAAGGTATCTTTCCCTTCATTCTTTCTCTTTTAGCATTCTCCTTTTCCTGGAAGATCTCCTTCCCTTGACAAGATCTGAGTCTAAGGCCAGATTTTCCTGGAAAAACAGAGGCTGATGAGTCCACCTGTCCTGAATTCGCTCGTTTCTGAGATGAGTGGATTTCACCAACATTTAATGCTCCTCTTGCATTTGCAGTCGTCCTCTAATGATTATTTTCTACTAAATTACTGCCAAATGTCATTTGAGGGAAGGACCAAATTCGTGAATTTCAGCTTGTTAAGACACTAGAATTATGCTTCTTCCTCCATCAGAAAGCCAGTTTTAAGCCTTTAAAATGCTGCGCATCTTCTCCAACTGGCAGCTCGGAGGCCAGGGAAGCCCCCCCAGACAGCGCCTCGGGGAGGTTTGTTTTTTGTGCAATAGGGCAAGCCCCTGCCTGTCATTTGGCTAGTGCTTTGCCCGGTCTTCTTCAGTGAGGAAAAGGGGGTCTCCAGCAGCCGAGCCAAAATGTTCTTTTATTCTTCATTGCAAAGGAAGGGAGAAGCAGTGGGGTTCTGTGAGGAGGGGGCTGGACCTGGAGCCCAAAAGACCTCTAATGTTTACTGGCTATGTGACCCACGGCAAACCACTTAATTTCTCCAAGGAACAGGTGACCTCCTCAGAGGCATCTACCTAGTTACACACAGTTTGCAATCAATATTGACAAAGGGGTTTCCCACACCAGGAACTCCCTATACTGATGAAGTCACAAACCTTTGATTTGTTGTCTCTATGAGCCAGAAATTGAGTATGTTCTATATGCCAGGCATTGGATCGGGTACTGTGGATACAAAGACAAAAAGGAAACTGTGGCTACAAAGATAAAAATTCAACCACCTCTGTTCTCATGGAGTTATCATTTTACTACACACTGTACACAGACAATACAATATGAAATATATCCAGGCCTGAAGTCAGGCAACAGGCCTGAAGTCAGGAAGACTCATCTTCCTGAGTTTAAATCTGGCCTCAGATACTGAATAGCTGTGTGACCCTGGGAAAAGCCACTTCACTCCTGTAAGTCACTTAATTCTCATTGCCCTGCAAAATATATGTGTATGTGTGTGTGTGTGTGTGTATAATATAATGATCAACCATGAATGACTTAGCTATTCTGATCAATACAATGACCCAAGATAATTCCAAAGGACTTTTTTGGTTTTGTTTTTGTTTTTATTTTTTGTGGGGCAATGAGGGTTAAGTGACTTGCCCAGGGTCACATAGCTGGTAAGTGTCAAGTGTCTGAGGCCAGATTTGAACTCAGGTCCTCCTGAATCCAGGGCCGGTGCTCTATCCACTGTGGCACCTAGCTGCCCCTGCCAAAGGACTTTTGATGAAAAATGCTATCTGAGAAAGAACCGACTGAGTTCGAATGCAGATTGAAACATAATTTTTTCACTTTATTCTTCTTGGAACATGGCTAATACAGAAATGTGTTTTGCATGATTTCACATGTATAATTGATATCACAAAAATGCTTATGTTCAATTGTTTAATTAAACTCCCAAATACTACAAAGCCCCCTGGATAAAATTCATAACCACTCTAAAAGTTTATTCTAACCATCTATTCTGAAAAAAAGAGAATGAAAAATGCTTAATGTCAAGATTATGTCATATAATAAGATAGCCAACCTATAGAATTTTGATATGTGCCTATACATGCACATGTGTATGTATTGTATATATATCTGTGATAAATACATATGTGTGTGTGCTATCTACATGTATTTACATTCCTATATATTCATACTTGGAGTTACTTGCTGTTTGGATCAAAATAGTTATTTTGTCCTGCTAAAATGGTAAAATATAAATTTATCATCCTTCACATATATGATATATACTATATAATATGTAGAAAGAGACTATAGATGCATATATTACATTGTATATGACATGCAACATTCATATTATGCGTGTGCACATGTATGTACACATGTGCACACACATATCTGCACAGAGAACAACTCTTTTCTGCATATGAAAAATATGTTCTGGAAATTATTCTGAGAAAAGAGGAATTTCTTCATTTCTCTTTAGAAAGTATATCTTTTCTGTAGTCCCCCTCTCCTTTCTCTCATTCCCATGTCAGGAGCCATGTAATCTTTAATAGACCTGAAACTTCTCCAACCAGTAATAATTGAGGAAGACATCAGAAACTAGACAGAATAAGGCTAATGTTTCCTCACCAGGTGTCTAGCCCCTTAATCTAGTGATAATATCACGTTCCAAAGGAAAATACAGAGAGACCCTCCCAGGTCTCGTTCTAAGCATTTACTTCTCCACCTGGGATTACTGAGCAAGGGCCTGGGCCACATTCTCACCTGCATCAGATGTAAGTGCTGATCTCCTGGGGCTCAGAACAGCCACTACCTAGGAATAAACAAGAGCTGGGGCAAAATGTTTCTTTAGAAACCCAAAACCGACAGCCCAGTTGTGGGTTTCAGGGGCAGGTGCCAGACTCATCTGAGTTTCATTCCAACCTGAGTCTTTGCTTCGGAATTCTGAATCAAAGTTCGAGTCTTCCCCAAGAGGACATGTTTCAAGAGATTGCCTTCTTCCCAGGGGTTTCTTTCTGGTTCAGTAATGAAGTTGTTAGAAGTTAAACCTGGAGGCTGAGCCACGTTCCATGTGTTATGACCCAACAGGATGGCTGGAGATTAGAGGCTCAGAGACATGGTCAAGGCATCAGTCAAGTCAACAAACATTTAAGTGCCTACTATGTACCAGGTATTGTGCTTCCCTTGAGAAGCTCACAATCTAATGGGCAGACAATGAGCAAATAACTAGGTACCAAAAAATATGTGCAGGCTAAATTTCAGCTAATCAATGGAGGGAAGACACTAACATATTTTATTATTATGAGCTCTGATAGATAATGGGTAGAGAAGAACTAATAATAACATTGTTATAGTGTTTACTATGTGCTAGGCATTATATTCAGTTATTTACAATGTTTATACCATTTGATCTTCACAACAACCTTGGGAGGTTGGTGCTATTATTGTTCCCACTTTACAGATAAGTAAACTGAGGCAAAGAGAGGTTAATTGACTTGCCCAGAGTCACACAGCTAATATGTGTCTGAGGCTGAATTTGAACTCAGGTCTTCCTGACTCCAGTTCCATCTCCCTATCTACTGTACCACCTAGTTGCAATTATATGGTATTATGTTGATGGATGGGTGGATGGATGGATGGATGGATGGATGGATGGATGGATGGATGGATGGATGGATGGATGGATGGATGGATGGATGAGGCATTTATTAAGTACCTTACTGTGGACCAGGCACTGTGCTAAGTGCTAGGTAAAAAAAAATACAAGAAAGAAAACAGTTCCTTCCCTCAAGGAACTTACATTCTTTTGAAAGACAACAGCACATAAGAGGAGCTAGAAGGTAGAGGGATAGGGGAGAGACTATATGAAGTAATGGGAAGACCTGGTTTCTGCTAAGATAAGGCAAAAGTCTTACCTATTTCACCCAGGACAGTCAGTGGTAAACTCCCATAGGGTGGAGAATTAGAAAGTTAGGTCATAGAGAGAATTCTTTGAGAAGAATAAGCCTGGTTTCAGAAATAACTATGGACAGCTCAGTTTTCCTATTGACAAAATAAAGGGGAATGGTCAGAGTCTACTCTACTAGGATGCTGGGGGAAATAACTTTATAGCAAAGCTTCTAGTGATTGAGAGGAAACTGAGGATGTGACTGTCTCAAGTACTCTAGGTAAGAGACAATATCTGAAAGAATCACAGAATCATAGTGGAAAATGACCTCAGAGACCATGGAGTCCAAGCTGTTTCTGAATCAGAATATCTACAGTATCACCAATAAGATACCATCTCATCTTTGCTTGAAGCCCTCCAGTGAGGGGAAGCCATTCCTCTTGGGGCCATGCCATTTTGGGAGAGCTCTCAATTTGAGGAAGTTAATCAAGTCTAAATTTGATTCTACAACTTCCACTTATGGTTCATTATTCTGCCCTCTTTGACCAAGGTGATAAAGCCTATTCCTTCCTCAACTTGATTCAATTAAAAAAATCAATAAGTGCATGGTAGTTTTCAACATGAAGGCCCTTCAAGTACTTGGGAACATAGACTAGAGCTGGAAGGGAACTCAGAGGCCATCTAACTCAATCCCCTCATTTTATAACAGGTTAAAATACAACCCAGGAAAGTTCAGTGATTTGTCTAAAGGTAGGCAAGTAGTGTTAGAGGTGCGATTTGAACTCAGATCCTCTCACTGCAAAGCCAGTGTTCTTCCACTATATCACATGGAAGACAACTATCAGGTTTCCCCTCAATCTTCTCCTCTCCATGCTAAACTATTCCCAGTTCCATCAATGGATCATATGGAAGCATTCCATGACCTTCACCATCATGACGGCCTCCTCTGAACACTTCAGATTATTACAGTTCTTCCTAGAATGTGGCTCCCCAAACTGAAAACAATACTTCAAATGTGGTCTGGCCAGGGCAGAGGACAGAGGAACTATCACCTTCCTACTCTCGGGTGCTATGCTTTTTTTACATAAGGAAAAAGCAATTTTTATTTATTCTATTTTTAACTTACGGAATAAAACAAGTATTTCCATAACATAGTAGAATAAAAAAGATGATTGCACATGAAACTCCAAGTCTATTATGTACAACTTTCTATTCCTTTTAAATATATAATAAAGTGCAAAATTTCCTTAGCTCTATCAGCTATCATATCACCCAGTTAACTTACGCTCCACTAACTCAATTGTCCCATGTGTGAAAAAAAAATTTAATTAAAAAAATTTTAAAGAATGATAAGGCAGAACTTCCTTTAATGAGTTGGTGAAAAATAATTTCCATAAAGCTCCTGTTTACTAAGAATGGCCAGAAAATAGATCATTCTGTATAAGTGAATTTTCCAAGTAAAGGAAATGACTATACCACTCCTGGATAAATCAATAAATCAGAAGACATTTATTAAGGGCCAAATACACTATGCAAAACCCTGGAAATATACTGAAAAAAACAAAATCTACCCTTCCCTTCAAGGAACTTACACTCTAATGGGGAAAATACTATGAAGATAACTTGGTAATACAAGATACATGCAAAATACCTGGAAGGTAACTTTAGAGGGTAAGGCACTTGTATCTGGAAGGAATAGGAAAAGGAAAAGAGCTCCAGCAGTAGGTAATGCTTCAGTTGAGTCTTAAAGGAACCCAGAGATTCTAAGAATCAGAAGTTAAGAACATTTCAGGCATGCAGGAGAGCCAATGCATAAATATGGAATCCAAAAACTGAAAGCCTTGTGTGAAGGATAGCAGTGATGCCAATATGGCTAAACCCTAGAATGTGTGGCAGGGGTAATGTATGAGATGATTTGAAAGAAGGACATTGTCAAAGCTCATACCATATACCACTGGGCTTACGGTCAGAAATTCTTGGTTTAGGTCCTGCATTCCACTTTCACCAGCTATGTGACTTTGGGCAAGCCACCCAGTTTCTCTCAGTCAAAAGTTCCACATCTATTAAATGGGGCTGATAATGTTTGCCTCTACTCTTTCATAGAGTGTGTTGTGAGGCCCAAAGGAAATCAAAGATGTGAAAATGGAAAGACAAATTCTGAAAGTCACTTAAGTGTAAGAGATGATCATTCTTAAAAGAGAGCAAGACATAATATCCTACCTTTACACAATTTTATTTTCCTGCAATGCCTCAGAAAGCAAGTTTACATCTCATAATGTCTTAGGATCATTGTTGTAAATATCAATGATCAATGTACACATTCCTACATAGAAATATGACACTTCTATCTCCTAAGAACTTTATCATTAGTAGGGCAATTACAAGGAGTCTACATAAACAGAGGGCACAAGTGTGAATTGAATGTTGGGAGGATCTCAAAAAAATTAGAAGGAGGGATTCACTGGGAGAAGGAGGAAGGGAGAGGTAGAATGACAAGTTTTTCTCACATAAAAGAAGTATCCAAGAAAGAGCTCTTATAGTAGAAGGAAAATGGGGGAGAGGTGGCTGGGCAATGCTTGAACCTCTGTCTCACTGTAATTGGTTTAAAGAAGGAAGAATATACATACACATTCAACTGGGTAAAGAAATCTATCTGACTCAATAGGGAAATAGGAGGGGAAAGAGATAAGAGATATGAAAGGGGAATGATAAAAGAGAGGACAGATTAAGGGAGGCAGTGGTCAGAAGCAAAACAGACTTTTGAGAAAGGACAGGATAAAAAGAGAAAAGGATAGACATAAGAAAATAGAATGGAGGGAAATAATAATCATGACTGTTGATGTGAATGGGATGAGCTCACCCATGAAATGGAAGTGGGTAGCAGAATGGATTAGAAACATGAATTCAATAATATGTTGTTTAGAAGAAACACACTTGAAGCACAGAGACACACACAGATTAAAGCTAAGAGGCTGGAGCAGAATTCAATATGCTTCAACAAAAGGAAAAAATAGGCAGGGGTAGCAATCATGATCTTAGACAAAGAAAAAGCAAAAATATGCATAATTAATAGAGATAATAAGGCAAATTACATTTTGCTAAAAGGTATCATAGACAATATCAAAAAATTTTATAGCAAGTTTCTCTGATTGAACCCTCATTTCTCAAATATATAGGATAGGAAACTGAGTAGAATTTACAAAAATGAGATCCATTCCCTAATTGATAACTAGTCAAAGAATATGGAGTTTTCAGAAGAAGAAATCAAAATTATCTATAGTCATATAAAAATGTTCTATGTCACTATTGATTAGAGAAATGCAAATTAAAACAACTCTGGGGTACCAGCCACACCTATTAGAAATGACAAATGTTAAAGGGATTGAGGAAAAATAGGACACTAAAACTGTTGATAGAGTTATAACCTAGTTCAGTCATTCCAGAGAACAATTTGGAACTCTGCCCAAAGAGCTATAAAGCTGTGCAAACAGTTTTGGTCTAGCAATACCACTACTAGATCTGTATTTCAGAGGTCAAAGGAAAAGGAAAGGAACCTAAATGTACAAAAATGTTTTAGTAGCTTTTAGTGGTGGTAACAAAATGGAAATCTAAGGAATACTCATCAATTGGGGAATGGATGAACAAGTTGAGGCATATGATTGTGATGGAGTACCATTGTGATGAACGGGGACAGGGACCTCTATGCACTAATGGAAAATGAAGTGAGAACCATGAGAGCATCGTGCACAGGAACAGCAGTGCTGTAATGATGTTCATCTGTGAAAGACTTGGTTACTCTGATCAATACAATAATCCCTGGGCAAGTCACTTAACCTGTTTCAGTTTCTTCATCTATAAAATGGGATTAATAATGGCACCTATCTCCCAGGTTTATTCTGAGGATCAAATCAGATAACACTTGTAAAGTGCTTAGTATAGTGCCTGGAACATAGTAGGCATTTAATTCTGTGGTAGCAATGAACCAGGACACAAACTGGCTCTCTATAGAGTGGAGAATGGATAAAGAAATTGTGATTTATGAGAGTAATAGAATATTATTATTCTATAAGAAACCACAAATATGAAGAATTCAGAGAAGCATGGGAAGGTTTGCATAAACTGATGCAGTGAAGTAAATAGAGGCAAGAAAACAATATGCATGACAAATGTAATAACATAATGGAGAACATTAAGATAAAGCTATATGCTTTAAATCATCAATCTTGGTCTCAAGAAGAAATGAGGAAATATACCTTCTTTTGTTCCCATTAGAGGTGGGGAACTATGGGTGATGGCTGCTGTATACACTGCAAGGCACAGTTGCTATGTTGGTTGGTTTTGCTTACCTTTTGCCCTATTACAGGGAAGACTCACGTGGTAATGGGGAATGGATAAACAATTGAAAATGAATGGGATGTAAAAAGAAAAAGTGTCAGTAAAATGTCATTTTTAAATAAATAAAATAAAGGGATTTCTGAAGGTCCTTTCTGTTCCCAAATCCTATCAATTACCCTGATACCCAATGTTATTCCAGGCCACAACAAACTCAATTCATCACTGTTGGCAATGAACACTTCCCGAATACCCACAGAGCCCTGGCAGGATTTAGGTCACATAATTGAAGCTGACCAAAGAGATAGGATGCCCAGTAATTTTTCCAGGAATGCCATCAAGCATCAGTGGGGCTTTTGTTTGGCTCCAGCTTTTCTTCTCTCCTCTCCACCCTCCTAGGGCTAGGCTCCAAGGGTTCTTTTTATTTAAAATTAGACCTCCACCTCCCTCACATATCTGAGCTTATCCTTCTTCTAGTTTTAATTATGCCACCCTAATCCCAAAGAAGTTGAGACCCTGGTCTAAATTTCCAGAGGTGGGAAAGGAGGGGGGGGAGGTGTCAAGAGCCTAAAAAAAAAGAAGCACAATGGGGCCAAGCATCACCCATCTCTACCGGAGCTGGTTACCCTGCTCCACTCAGAGACTTCCTGATACAAGCCTGGGTGGCCAGGCTTAGATTCTTGGCCAGAAAGGACCTCTGATGACCTCTGACAAGGACCCAGGCATACTTGCCCTCCGTTCTTCTTCTCCCCACCCCTTTCCTGTCTTCTAAGCTATCCTATCTCAGCCATTCATTAAAGGAGTAGTTATAAATTGCTTAGAGGACGGAAATGGAAAAGGGGCCAACCAGCTCACCTTTTGTTTGGACAAATCCGATCTCCCCAATCTGTTTTCATGCTTTGAAAGAGTTAACAAAATGATCTATAAAGGCTAACCAGTGGGTGGACCTGCTTTAGAGAATAGAGAATACACAAAGGATCCAGAGGCAGCCTGTTAACCCTGGGAGAAAAGGAGCACTGGCATCCCTTAAAATCCGACTAAGGGAATAGGGAAGAAAGAACTAATTTCCTAAAGGGAAAAGATGAAAATACAGTCATTACTCAGTATTTATCACTGGACATGGTACATGAAGAGGGGCAGCTTGTTGGGACAATGCATAGAGCGCTGGGACTGAAGTAAGGGAGACTCATCTTCCTGAGTTAAAATCCAGCTTGAGACATTTACTAGCTGTGTGAGCCTGGGCAAGTCACTTAACCCTGTTTGCCTCAGTTTCCTTATCTGTAAAAATGAGCTGGAGAATGAAATGGTAAAGCACTCCAGTGTGCTTGCCAAGAAAGCTTCAAATGGGGTCACAGTCAGACACAACTGAAAGGACTCAACAACAAAAACATGAGGGAACTTGTGCTGGATAGGATGCTCTTTAAATAGTAATGATGGTGATATTAATATTACTATTAATTGGGGGAGAAAAGGGACATTAATTCTAGAGCTGGAAGGGACCTTAGAGACCATTAAGATTAACTCCTTCATTTTATAGATGAGGAAACTGAGGTACACAGAAGTTGAATGATTCACCCAGGGTCACACAGCTAGTAAGAGTCTGAAATGGGATTCACGTTCAATTCTTCTTGACTATACCACATCAACTAGTTACCTTTAAAGGAGGAGGAGAACAAGGAGGAAGAAAGGAGGAAGAAGAGGAGGAGAAAGACAATGAAGAAAAGAGGAGACAGAGGAGGAGGAGGAAGAAGAATAGGAAGAAGGAAGGAAGGAAGGAAGGAAGGACGGAGAAGAACAAAAGGAAAAAGAAGTGTTTGATACTTTCAAATTTCTACTATAGTACATGCTCTGTTTTGTAAATGAGGTATTAATCAGAGAGAGAGAGAGAGAGAGAAGGAGAGGGAGAGAGAGAGAGAGAGAGAGAGGGAGAGAGGGAGGGAAGGAGGGAGGGAGGGAGGGAGAATGGTACACTGGACTTCGTCTCAGGAAGACCTTGGTTCAAATTCTGTTTCTGATACTTACTAGCTGTGTGACCCTGGACAAGTCGCTTGATTTCTCTGAGACTTAAGCGGCTCCCTATAATTGATCTACAATTGTCAAAGAGCCATAGTCTACCTCAGTGGAGGGAGTTCTCCATGCTGATGACAGCAGAGCTCCTTCTCCTGCACAAGTCAGCTATATCCAGCCTTCTGGGTCAGGATCCACCGTCAAGCTACTAGTCCATGTTTCTACATTGTCACTTCCTTCTTGCCTCCTTCTACAATCCAGCTTATTTGCTGTTTTATTTGAATTGTGGCTTCAGGTTAATTTGATGTTCAAGCTAAGCAGCTCTCACTGACATCAGTGACCATTGAAGCAGCTTACATAAAATTGCTTTTATTAATAACATTATCACTATGAAGAGTAATTATCATAAATGCCCATTCAATTCCTTTGAATTTTACAAGCCTTTAGTGAACATCTACCATCTGCCAGGCCTTGTGCTAGGTTCTGGGGATACAGAGGTCAAAGTGAGACAGTCCTGTCCTCAGAGAGCTTACATGGGGGGTAGGGGTGGGGGGCAGAAGGGAAAGAATAACAAAGGATCACAGTTTCCTAGATTTAGAGATAGAAGGTGCTTAGTACAGTCTTTTTATTTTACAGGAGGGATCTGAGGCCCACAGAGATAAACTTCCTGGGAGCCACACAGGTGACCAGATTTGAATGGAACCAGGATTTGAACAAAAACTCCAAACCAAGGGCTCCTTCCACAGTGCTGTGCTCTCTACAGTTGGGTAAATAAAACATACACAAGGTCAGAGTAATTGTAGGGGGTAGAGTGGGAGAGGACCAGGAAAGAACTAGTACAAAAAAAGGTGGTAAACTGAGGCTTGAATGCATGAAATGGATCAATTAACCAATCAATAAATGAACAAATTCTTAAAAAGCAGCAAAGAGGGGCAGCTAGGTGGCTCAGTGAATAAAGCACCAGTCCTGGATTCAGGAGGACCTGAGTTCAAATCCAACCTCAGATTCCTGACCCTTACTAGCTGTTTTTGACCCTGGGCAAGTCACTTAACCTTCATTGTCCAGCAAAGATAAACAGACAGATAAATGAATGAAGGAATAAATGAATAAATAAATAAATAAACAACCAAACAAGTAAATGAATGAATAGATAAATGAATGAATAAATAAATAAATAATAAGCAGCAAAGAAATTGTTCTGTTTATTTATATATTGGTCTCCTTTTGAGGGACTCCAAGTTGCATCAACGAACCTTTGTCACTCTGGGGCATTCACAAAGGGCTTGTCGACAGTATTCTTCTGTTAGGGCTACAGATAGGTGCACAGACAAGAGGCCCCAAACTCTTGGTTCTAGGGCCCACGAGCAACCCACCTTGTCTAAGGTGCCTTAAGGTTTACAAAGTGCTTGCCTCACAACTACCCTGTGAGATAGGTAGTGAAAGTGTTCTTAACCCCATTTTAGAGAAGAGACTGAGTCCTCAGAGTGGAAATCACTTGTCCATGGGCAGCTACATGGGCTCACAAAGCTACAGCTACTGTCAAGAGTATCAAAGCCCTTCTGTGATTCGAGGCCTCCCCAGACTCCATCCAGGTCCAGGCTTCTTGGGACGGCACCAATCTGCCTCTCACACAAGCTAACTTAATCCCACCGTCTCTAGGATACCAACAAACCAAGAAGGCAGCCAGGAAGGGGATGGGGGGAGGGTTTCTTTTGCAAAGAGAGATTAGGATAATTCAGCTGGCAAAAGGAAGGGAGTGAGAAGATGAGAACTGAATATTTTTTGAAAGTACCGTTGACATAAGCAGGCTAATACAATAGCCCCATCTCACTAACCCCTTTGCTTCATGACACAGTGGCATTGGTATGGAATTAACCCCTCCAGGACCACTTAGAAGAACAAGCAAAGCATACTCAGTGCTTCCCAGGAGAGGACTAAGAACAACGGACAGCAGCATATCTTTGGGCCACACAGAATGAAGAGAACAGGAAATGCCTACTACCGGCGAGGACTAAACAAAGAGTTTGGTACAACAAAGGTCAGAATGAAGGGCCAAATCAAGAGAAGAATTGGAAATTTCACTAGCACTGAGTTACAAAAGTTGTCACTGGCTCCCTGGCAAGGGAACAGGAAGGCTGGGTTCCCACCCCAGTTTGGCCATTAACTAGGCATGTGTGACTTTGAACAAGCCATCGCATCTCCTGCCTGTAAAAGGATGGAGTTAGACTGGATGAACATTATGACCCCTTCTAATATTAAAGGTCTAAACTGTATTCTAAAATGGGAGTCAGTCTTCTCTCTTTCTCTATGTGCTATAATGCTGGTTCCCAAGGATGCTCCTGTTCTCGTCACTGGTGAGCTTTCCAAGCTGAAATGATTGTATGTTTACGTTGAGTTACTGCTCCTAGCCTCAATGGCACTAGAGGTCTGTACCTATTCCTCTGCCCCACCACCTGCATCTTGCACCCTGACATCCTCTACATCCTCAGGACTGTACAATGATTGTTGACATCTACAACAATGACCTGGGGCACTGCAATTTTCTGAACCAGTTTTAGTCCTGGGGGAGCCTGCATCTAAATAAGAGGATTCAGCTTCTTTTAACATTCCTGGGCTTATTAACAATCCCTCACTCCAGTTACTCAGGGAAGATTTTACCTGTGGCTCAAGTATAAGACCTCTCACAAAAGCAGAAGGAGTAAAAGGGATAGCCAATGTACAAAACTCATCCAGTACTGCACAGATAGTTTATTTCTACTCAGAAAGGTAGACTAAACACGGAAGAATCACAAGCACCTTAACAGAATTAAACAAGACTAACAGGAATGAATGACTTAATTTATAACTAGGGTTACAAGCAGTTGGGAGGTTAATATTGAAAACTCATTATATCATTAAGTAGCTTCCCCTTTTACATATCAGCTTAGCTCTGATTGTGAGAGCCTACTAACCTGATCTGGCCAGTCCTCTTTCTAATGACCATTCTCTGAAGCCAAAGCTTCCTTGGCTGCCAGAAAAGTTCTTGATATTGTTCAAATCCTCTGATTCTAGGACAGTGGACGTGATCCTTATTTTCCTCATTCTTTCTTGAGAACTATTTCCTGCTGTCTATCCTGTCTTTTTCCATACATTTTCTTCCTTCTACCTCTCTGCTTTTCCTCAACTGAAATAAAACAAGTAAACCAATATGAAAACAAAGCTGGGCTTGGTTGATATCTAAGCTTCTCATGATGTTTATAGCTTACTTTTTAAAAAGTAAAAATTCTTTTTGAGCAGGGATTGCTAATTGTCTCATATTGAATGTCCTTTCCTTGGTTCTCTTGGGACACAATTCCCATTAGATAATTATTTTCCTTAAGGACCACCAATGTGGAATGGTGGGGCTTGGGGAGGAAGAAGTAAATATGCAGAACTTCACTGTAGGTAATTGTAGGCAATGTAGTCCAACCCCTTCATTTTACAGATAAAGAAACTGAGGCATAAAAGGCAGTGATTTGTTCAAGGTCACACAAATGACCAGTAAATGTCTGAGGAAGGACTAAAATTTAGGACTTCCTCTCAATTCTAGCACTCTATCCACTGCCCCATCTAGCTACCTAAGTCAGACATCCTAGTAGATTAGGATCTGCTTGCAAATCTCAAAAGCATCATGTAAACTCTAGGCATTGTGAAAACCTCTTCCTCTGGCCAGCTGTTGGCTAGTTTGCCTTGTGTTCCCCCAAACCCCTTTTAGGTCCTCTCCCTCTCTATAGGCCTTTCTCCACTCAAACACAAGGTACTGATTAGGTGCTTTTAATGTTCTCTCCCTTCTCCCCTTTTATCAAAAAACAGTTTTTTGGAATGAATCCAGATATGTCATTGATTCCTCAGTGTGAATGATTATTCAGGCAAATGTACTACCTCTCCCAGGGATATTTGCATTTCAAGCTTTCCCTCTCATTTTAGAATGAGGCTTTATAACAGGTAAAGGAAGTCCAAGCAATCAAACAAACAAGCACTCTTTATGTGTTTGCCATATGCCAAGCACTGTGCTAACAACTGGGGATACCAAGAAAGGGATCAATTAACAGGTGGGAGAAGTGTTTTAAAGGGTCAGAAGGAGCTTCCTGGTGACCTGACATCACACCTGCTACGTGGGTGGCCAGCCTCCTACTCTGCCTATGCACCAAACTTATCTTCCTCTATTCAGTCTATTTGCATTCAACAAGCCCTTACAGAGGATTGGCCCTGGTTCTGGCACCATGCAGGGAATTGGGGTACAGATAGAAAGTGGAGAACATATGACCCTTCTCCTTAAGGCCTTTGGAGTCTTTGAGAGAGGACTCCATTGGGGCAGCTAGGTGGCACAGTGGATAGAGCACTGGTCCTGGATTCAGGAGGACCTGAGCTCAAATCCTCTCTCAGACACTTGACACTTACTAGCTGTGTGACCCTGGGCAAGTCACCTCACCCTCATTGCCCAGCAAAAAAAAAAAAAAAAAAGAAAAAGAAAAAAAATGAGAGGACTCCATCAATTCAATAACTGGACAAGGATGTAAAAGGGTCTAGATGTGCACTGCAGATCCTCAGTGCTAAGAGTCTATGTGGTCAGGGAGGTAGCTGTAACAGGGATACGCAAGGTTATTGAAGAATGGAAAGGGAGGATTGGATCTTGGCCTCCAACACTGAAAAGGGTTGTCTATGGGAAAAGTCCTCTAGGTTGGATTGTGGCATGAGCAAAGGTTCAAGGCAGAGATGAGCAGCATGTATCTGGAGGGTGAGAGGTTAGTTCCTTTTGGGGAGTAGTGGAACAATTGAACTAGTGAGAGTAGGATCAGATGATGGAGACCTTTGGATAACAGAAAGAGGAGTTGGGATTGGATTGCTATTCGGATCTAACCATAAACTCCATTTTGTAATTCACAATGTGTTCTCTCTCTTCTCAGCTTGTCTTGTGTCCTCGAATTATATACATCCTAGTTGTATTCCGCCCTACCCCCCAGTAGAATGCAACTCCTCAAAGGCAGAGTCAATCAATTAATCAATAAGTCAACAGTTATTAAGCTCTCATTATATGCCAGGTACTGTGGTAAGCCTGAGAGATACAATGTAAAAGCAAAAATAGTGCCTGACTTCAGAGAGCTTGTATTTTAATGGAGGAGACAATACGTAAATACATGATAAATACAATGTAGATAGAAGACATTCTTAGAGAGGATGAAACTAACAGATCAGGAGAAGGGGAAAGGCCTTCTGAAAAAGGTAGGATGTGAACTGAGTCTGAGAAGTCAGGAGGCAGAGGTGAGGATGTATCATTCCAGGTCTGGGGGGATAGACAGTGCAAATGTAATAGTCCAAGTAAGAGATGATAAGGGTCTCAACTTGGGTTGTCGCTGAGCAATGGAAAGAAGAGATGTATGGGAGAGATTTGTGAAGGTAAAACATTTAAAATTTAACAATAGATTGAATATGTAGGGTATGTGTGACTGAGATGTTGAGGATGACACTATGATTGGCACATAGTAGGCACTTAAAATCTTACTAATTGATTGATTGATTGATTACCATTTTGTCTAAAATAGGTGCCAAGAGGTAAGGTGGTATAGTGGATGGAGAGATGGTGGGAAAGTCAAGAAGTCTTGGATTCCAGGCCAGTCTCTGACACATGATGGTTGTGTGACCTTGGGCAGGTCAGTAGCCAAGGAAGCTTTCAAAGACTCATAGTTGCAGAGAAAGTGATGATCTGTATTGGCAGAAGGAGTTCCAAATCACATCTGATCTTAAAATACAAACAGCCCATAGGAGGTGTTTCATAATGGAGACACACTTCCAAATCATCAGGCCATTCAAAGGCAGGGAGAATTTCGTCAGTCACTCACTTTTCCAGAGGATAAAAACATTCCTCCCTTCAGTTTCAAGCAAAATAGATGTTTTCTCTCTGCTCCCCCCAATCACACCCAAATGGTACCCCCTAATCCTCTGAGTCTACATGAGGAGTGGCATTCTGATGCTCATCCATCAGGAGGCCTGGGAACAGGGGAACGGTCTCAGTTATTAGCTGTGGTTAGAGTATTGCAACAACCCAGACTCCAGCAGATCCCTTTGCAGGCCCTGCTAAACCTCTCCAGGTGCTCGCCATTCGTTACCCTTTCCCATTTGGCCCCCTGCCCAAACCACCTCATCATCCCCCAGGTATGAGCCACTGCACCTGGAGGCTTCATGTTTGAACTGAAGGTCTGGTGAGGCCTTCCTCACTCACCTGAGCAGCAGCAAGAAAGCAGAGCAGGGCCAGTGACCTGCCTGGGAACTGCTCCTGAAATGTATTTATGGATGTGAGAGCTCCATTCATGCTGGAGAAAATGGAAGCAGAGCTCCTTGAGGGAAGATTTCCCAGCAGGGAGAAGGGGCTAGTTTATTTTTAGGAAACTCTGGCAAAGGGCCAAGGTGGCCCCTCCCTTCCCTACTGCAATCCTTTCAGAAGAGACAGCTCTGATTTTCTACCTGGCTTAAGATATTGTTCTCTAAATGGGCAAGAAATGCAAAATGAGGCAAGGAGGCACTTTGAGAGGACTTCTGGTTTTCACAGAAAGATAAATGGATGGATGGATGGATGGATGGATAGGTGGATAGATGGACGGACAGATGGATGGATGAATGGATGGATGGATGGATGGATGGATGGATGGATGGATGGATGGATGGATGGATGGATAGGTGGATAGATGGACGGATGGATGGATGGATGGACGGATGGATGGATGGATGGATGGATGGATAGGTGGATAAATGGATAGGTGGATAAATGGATAGGAAGATGGATAGATGGATGGCCTCCCAAATTAATTAATCCAATAACACTTTTAAATTAATTTGTATTTTATTCATTTCAATATCATCTAAATGCATAAAAATAATAGAAGCAGTTAGGTTGCCTAGTGAATTGAGTATTGTACTTGGAGTCTGCAAGATCTGAGTTTGAAACCTACTTCAGGCACTTACTAGCTGTGTGTCCTTGAGCAAGTCACTTCACTGTGGGAAGAATCATAGCATCTAACTCACTGAGTTGCGGTGAGGATCAAATGAGATAACACATGTAAAGTGCTCTTCCAACCTTCTAGTAGAGTTCAGATCACCACTTATCGCTTATGTTGTAGACAGAATTTTGTTAAGGGTCTGAGTAAGATTAGGTGGCTACAGGGTCCCTTCCAACTCAAAAATTCTGCAATTCTTTGAATTAAGTGCAAGAGTGTAAGTTGGGTGTAGGCACATTTAATCTTGGTGTAGGCCATTAGAATTATCCCAAAATGGAATAAGCCACCTTGAGAGGTGGTTGTTTCCCCTATACTAGAGGTTTTCAGACTTCAGTTGGATGACCCACTGTTAGGAATGTCACATAAGGGATCTCATTCATGGATAGGTTGGACTAAACAACCACCGAGACTCTGGTTAACAACTCTGAAATTCTGAGATAAACAGGAAAGCCCTATCAATGTGAGCAATTGGTATTATTGAGTCTCAGAAATGGAGAGGAAAAAGTGGCAGCCATCATTATGAAAGAGAGTGGGAGATCAAATTAGTACCCTTCAACACATTTTCTGAGTTTGTTCTATATTCATGAAAAAGAAATATATCTAAAACAAAACAAAACAAACAAAAGACCCATCAACTAAATCTCTGATTGCAAAGTGAGACATATTATAATTACTTTGGATTTCCTCCCCTCTCTTGTTCCAAATTTCATTGGTTTTTATATTAAAGCTCTTTCAGCTTGGTCCTAGGACAACCCCCCAAAGACAGGCCATGGGTAATTATTAAAGGGGAATCTGTCTGTCTATGTCTGTCTATGTGTCTATCTATGATATTATACTGCATTATATTATGTATAATACACAAATGAATATATATTATGCATACGTGTTTTTAACATAGGTTGATTTCTCAAAGCAACAGATTGGAACACATGACATTTGCTATTGCCAGCCATTGCCTGAGCAGGGAGAGGGATCACCACTCTGAAAGGTCCTTTCTTTCTGCTGTATAGAAAAAAAGGGGATCGTTGGGAACCAAGTGTATGGAATGTGCCTGAGGAACAGGACAGGCTTGTGTCATTCTCAAGGATACCAGGAAATGATGGTAAAATTCCTTTATCAGGGAATCCTATAAGATCATTGCCATTTGCAAACAGTCAAAGATGGGTATAGAGAGTAGACTCAGAAGGGCCTTACTGGGACAGAGAGCCAGGGAGGTAACACAGACAAACATGACAATATCAGTTGAAAGCTCTAATGGTTGGTATAGGTGAGGGAGAAGTTTTCCAATAGAGTAAGAAGAGATGCTAAGAGAGATAATCTTTTGATTGGTCAGTGAGTCTCTAGTCCACTGTATGTGGTAACAAATGATTCGCATTGTATATTAATTAGCCTTTTCTGTTTCCTCCAAAATATTAATTAGCCTTTTCTGTTTCCTCCAAAAAAGACATCCTCAGCTGACTTGATGGTGCCATGCCTTCCCTTCAGGCTGCTGTATAGACCACAGAGAGCCTTGGTATTCTGTTAGAAAGGTTTTGGAAGAAGAAACCCAAATCAGATAAAGAATAACAAGAAAAGATTAATGAATTAGCCATGATCAAAGGGGACCTAATCCGTGAAAAAAACCGGGGGGCAACTAGGGGGAACAGTGGATAAAGCACTGGCCCTGGATTCAGGAGAACCTGAATTCGGATCCAGCCTCAGACACTTGACACTTACTAGCTGTGTGACCCTGGGCAAGTCATTTAACCCTCATTGCCCCACAAAACAAATAAACAAACAAAAACTAAAGGGGCCTAACATGACTTTTATATATGGCAATGCAAGACCCAGAGAGCTGCCCTTGAATGAAGAATGCCTGGGAAATCTAGGCTCTTACTAAATCAGTGATACCTTTCCTGATTCTCATACTTTCTCTGCTAATCTTCTCCCTCCCCAAACTACCTCACATTTTAAAAAATATATTTTGTATATTCTTATATGTACTGCATGCACATATATATGTGTATATGTATATATATATATATATGTGTGTGTGTGTGTATATGTATACACACACACACACATATACTGGAAAAGACTTTCAAAATCATCTACTTTAACCCCACCACCACCACCATTTTACAGATGAGGAAACAATATCCAAGAAGTAAATCATCAGCAAAAATTCATGGCCTCAGATATTTGTATCCAAATGCACATAATATGGGTTAGCTAGAGATCATAAGAGTAATGAAAACACACCTACTATGTGCCAAGCACTATGACATATGCGTTACAAATATTGTCTCCTTTGATCCTCATAGCCACCTTGGACAGTAGGTGCTATCATTATCTCCATCTCCAAGAAGATGCATCTTCCTGAATTCAAATCCAGCCTCAGATACTTACTAGCTGTATGACCCTGGGCAAGTCATTTAACCCTGTTTGCCTCAGTTCCTCATCTGTAAAATAAGCTGGAGAAGGAAATGGCCAAACCACTCGAATATTTTCCAGGAAAACCCCAAATGGGGTCATGACTGAAATGACAGAACAACAACTTTCTAACTCCAGGTCCAAAGCTCTATCCTCTGTGCTACCTGGTTGCCTACATAAGGCAGGTAGGTCTATTGACCTCATTGATATTACCTGGAATATATTTAATGTATATGCTATTTGAAAGGAATAAAATAGACCTTCCTGCCTTCTAGTCTTGCTTCTGACATCTACTGGCTATATGACCTTGGGCAAGTCACTTCAGTTCTTAGGTGGTGCACCCAGTTAAGGTTCTAATAAGTTGTGGAGAAGGTGCTGACCTGCATTAGTAGAGGGAGTTTCCTCACTGAGACCTCTACATTTATAAAATTGCTGGTCAAGTTTCCCTCCCCCTCCCAAAAAAATTTTAAGAGATATATTCATGTGAAGAAATCCAGGAACTGGGGGGGAACACAAGAGCATTTGGGTGAGAATCAATGGAAGTAGAAAGAGAAATAATATTACTATGTCACCCATACAGAAAGAAGAAGATTTGAGGAATTTGATAAATGAATTCCGAAACTCACCCAGAGGCACAAAACAAAAGTTATGGGGGATTTAAACTACCTGGACATTTTGCAAAACAGAGCAGGAATAAATTCTGGTTTTTTTAAATAGAAAATTCCATTTTGTTACATCATTGATTAAACTCTCCAACAAAGATTTCCACAGATGAATGCTGTGATAAACTGAAGCCATTTATTTTTAAATTGGTATATAAACTTGTAATCCATTCATATTACTACATTTATTGAATTGCCAAATTTACCATATTAGAATAAGGTTTTCAGAGATCAAACCAGAGCTATTAAAGTGTTCAACCAGCTGATAAATTCTTGACTCACCATGATGATAAATGCATCTCTCAAAAGGCTTTAAAAGGGAAACTGATTCTGATCAAAAGGAAAAATAGGTTGGGGAAGTAGAAATGATGAGACCCTTGGAAAGAAGACAAACATCACAAATGTGCTGGCATCCACTCTTGATTTGAGGAGAAATGATTCCAAAGAATTCAGAGACAAGAGGTAGGATGATATGGTTTAAAATCTTCATAGGAAAAGTAGGCCGAAGAGACAGGAGTTGAACTTGAGAATTGGATCCTGAAGGCACTTACACAAACAATTCCAGTAAGAAAGAGTTGGTCAAACAGAACAATATGGCTACAGAACAAAACCCCTCCCCTCACCCTATACAGATTTCACTGCTTTTTTTTTTTTTTACTAATTAGATCTTACATATAGGAAATGGAAGGATAGGCAGGTAACAGGATGGATACAGAGAGGTGAAAACCAGTAGAAGTAACAACAGGCAGATTCAACTTAGAAAGACTTAAAGAAAGCTAAAAGCATCTTTACAGCTATGTTTGGGGCAAAGAAAATCAAAGAATGGTTAGTGATAGCTGTTCAGTGTGGCTACGATGATGGAAATGGATGGTGGAAAGAAAGCAAAGCTAATCAACTGTTATTTATTTTGTTGTTGTTTTTTTCCTACCCTGACAATGGTTTTTATGTTGGGAAGGATAGAACCAAAATGATTAACTGGAAGTTGAAACCAAAGGTAAGTGAGCCACTAGATGTCTTCACTAAGATAAAGTTGCAAGATCAAATGGCTTGTTTCATCCTTTTTCCACCTCTTTGGAGCATCTGACAATTTCGACTGTCTTCTCCTCTTCCATAGCCTCTCCTCTCTGAGATTTGTGATATTGCTCTCTCTTGGCTCTCTTCCTTCCTCTCTGGCTGCTCATTCTCAGTCTCCTTTGCTAGATCTAATGTCACCCCACTGTCCCCCAAGGCTATGTCAGCAATCATTTTCTCTTTTCTTTCCATACTCCCACTTGGTGAGCTCATCAGTTCCCACAAATTTATTATCTCTCTATCCTATTCTATTCAAATGATTTCCAGATCTGTTTTTCCCAACCCTAGTCTCTCTCTTGCTTTCTGATCTTTCATCACCAATTATCTCTTGGACATCTCAAAGCTGGAATGTCCATAGGCATCTCAAACTCAACACATCCACAATAGAACTCATCCTCTTTCCTTCCTAACCCAACATTCTTCTGAACTTCTGATTTTCTATGAAGAGCCCCGCCATCATCCAGTCCCCGAGGTTCACAACCTTACTGTCATCTTCTACTTCTCACTTGACACTTGACAAAGGTTATCAGCTGATAAAGGTGCCCTTTCTTCAGTACATGACTTAAAAAACACACACATACAGCACAGTTATTTCAACAGCTTCTCTCAGTTAAAAAAAAAAATTTCTCCCCTCAACCTCAGGTTTCTCACCTGTAAACTGGAGTAGGAAACTATCATTATCCTGATATGGTTATTTCATAGATAAAATGAACCAAACTGAGAGAAAGGGTGAGAAGAACAGAGGGCATTTGTATAGTGCACTAACATTTGCCAATCCCTAGTTCTTTGTAACCTGACCACAACCTCCAGCTATAGGTACTGCATAGGTCATGGGATAAGAAATACAGAGCTGGGAGGAAACCTAAAGGCTGAGTCCAACCCCTTCATTATACATATGACTAACTGAATCCCAGAATATTCAGTGACTTACCCAAGGTCACACAGATAGTCAGCAACAGAAGCTGGGTTTAAGCCATATCCTGTGCTCTTTCCATCATGCCAATGTATTCTCACCACTCTTTTGCAAATGAGGAAACTGAGGCTACAAAAAGTAAAAATGACTTCCTTAGAGTCACACATTTATTAAGTATCACAGGCAGCATTTGAACACGGCTCTTCCTCCAAAGTCAATATTCTATCACCACCTCCATGCTGCCTTATTCAGCAGCAATTTCTTAATTTGGAGTCTGTAAACTTGTTTATATATTTGTACATATATACATTTTAAATGCATAAAATATTCTACATAGGATTACAAAGGAAACAAATTATATTGAAATATTTGTAATATATTATAAATACAATATTTGTACTATTATGCATATAATATTGTGATATAACACATATACTACAAAACCAATTAGGTTGACATACAGGGATTGTATATAAAATGTATTATATAATATCGTATATCTATTATTTAATGTACATTATTTATGTGCATGTGTAATATGTTACATATTTCTTTTATTTCACTATATTTTTTACTATATTTCATTATAATTGATTTCCTTAGCCCAACCCAATTTCTTTTTTCTATCTTTGAATACATAGCACTCTTATATGGTCTACTCATTTTATCCTTATGCTTGCTGTTGACAACTCTCATACTTGTAGCTTTATCTTGTTTAGTTTTGATTTGGTTAGTTTAGTTTGATTTCCTTTGTAATCCTTTGTAGAATATTTAATGCATTTTAAAACATTATTTTGAGAAGAGTTCGATAGGCTTCACCAGACTACAAAGGGGTGTCTGACACAAAGCAAGAACCCCTATTCATTTTACAGACAAGGGATCTGAGGTTCAGAGAGTAAAGTGATTTGGCCGGGGTCATAGGGGGAAGCTCATAGATTTAGAGTTGAACCTGATCTTAGAGGCCCCCTAGACCAACCTGTTCAATTTGCTAATGAGGAAACAAATAACTGGAAATGTCAAGCGACTTACCCAGAGTCACCCAGAAAGGAAGGCTGAGATATGAGCCCAGGATGTCTGACTCCAAGTCTAGTGCTCCAATCAAAGGCATACTCTTGTTTAGGGTCATTCCCAAGATAGTGCATTTTGCACACACGCTCACACACACACGTAATTATATATGTGTATAAAGTATATATGTGTACACATATCTAAAATTATATGTTTATATATTATATGTGTATATGTAAAAATTACATGTACATATATATTATATGGGTATGTTCGTGTGTATAGAATTATGTGTATGTATGTATCTGTCAGAGGACAATGGTAACAAAGTGGGAGTCAGTCGGCTGAGCAAATCCCCGGCATCCTCTCTGAGCACAGGCTTCTTGGGGGACAAAAGGCCCAGATTTCCCGGAGCCGGTACAAAGGGTTAAGGCAGCCCAGCCCACCAGTACACGTGACTCTCTAAGCTCCCTGTTTCACTCTCTCAGAATCTGCCTTTAATTTTCCTTAGCAGTAATGAAAGCTTATCATCCCACCAAATCCCCCCTGGCAATTTAGCCCAGGCCCCTGCTTGTGGAAGCCCGCTGCCTCCCTGCTTCCCCGTTAAACACCTGTTCTGGTCTTGGGCCATACTTCTCGCTTCTCACTCAGGGTGGAGAATCTAGCTTCGGGGGACAGGCAGGCATTTTTGCTGTCACCAAAACCAGTTAATTTGGGAAGTCTCATCTTGCAAAACAGCCAAGTTGCCCACGATGAGGACGGAGGTAACTCCACCCAGCAGTACAAGCTGAACCCTTCGGTCAGCCGGCCCCCCAGTAACTGACACGTCTTGTAGATTTCAGACAGCCGGGCCCTGAAGCTTATACCTCCCCCTCCTCTTTGTCAGCCGGCTAATTTAAGACTTCCCGCCCACCATGGATGGATGCAGCAGCTCCTGACAGCCATTCACCTAGTGTTTTATTGCAGCTAAATTAATATGGTAAGGTGAGAAATCGCTCTCAAGGGGGAAAGAAATTTACAGCTTAGGATTAATAGCTTCTTCAGTTCCAAATTTTCCCAAGGGCAGGGCATCTAAATATCGCCTTCCTGGCTTGCTCAACCCCGACATTATGTAGTCAACAAAGGCAACTGGGGCAGACTTCAGGCATTCATTGCCCCTGGTCCTCTGGGATAATTTCTGCCTCCTTCCAAGAGTATCAGCCTGGAATAAATCTGTGTTTGCTATCCAGTTATGAGACAATTTTGTGACTGCTTCATGATTTCCAAGGAGGAGGACTGGCAAGAGACTAACTTCATTGGCATAGGGAATTCCTAGGGGTGGAAACTCTCCACCAACGTAAGCTGCCTCTTTTCCTGTAACCTGTAATGTCAGAGAGTTGGTTAGAGCTCCAAGAGGTTAGGTGACTTGCCCAGGGTCACTCAGCCAGGATGTATCAAAGGTGGAGCATGAATTCATATCTTCCTGGTATCCACTGGTGATGATGCTGAGCAATGGTCTAATTTAAAGTGGGTTTATGTGCCAAAATATTCATAGCAGGACTTTTGAGGTAGTAAATCAATTACCCAATTAAAGAGTCTTTTCTTCAATTCTAGGCACTGTGTTTTTGGACTCTGGGAATTGAAAAAAAAAAAAAGACAAAGTGAAGCAGTCCCTGTCCTCCAGGTGCTTCCATTCCATCAGGGAAAAAGAAAAAATACACATTTAAGTACACAGAAGCTATAACTGTATAACTAGAGAAGGTTTTTATTTCTTTTTTTAAAAATGTATCCATTACTCCCATAGCCCCACATTGGATTAAAAAAATAACTAAAGCCTCAAATAAATATGGATCATCTGGTAAAACAAAGTCCCATATTGACCACGTCCAAAGACTCTGAATTTGAAATCCATTACTTCTCTCTCTAGCAGGAGGTTGGAGTCGTGATTCACCATCATAGCTCCAGATTCATGATTTATCATTGCATTAATGAGAGTACCAAAGGCTTTTAAAGTTATTTTTCCTCCATAGGACTTTTGCCATTTTCTAAATCGTTCTCCTATTTTGCTCACTTCCCACGTTGGTCCTCCAGCTTTGTCTTTTGCTTACTGAAGGACTTTGTAATTTGGGCAAGTATAGTGACCTAAATAACAGATGTTCCCAAGATGGAGAGGGAGGTCCAGTTAACTCTGGAGGTCTTTCATAGAGGTCCTTCCAGTTAACTCGGAAACTATTTTGTCATTTCTTGTGGCACAATAATATCCCTTTACATTCATATGCCACTATTAATTGAGTTGTTCCCCAATAGATAGGCACCATGTTAACTTCCAATTTTTGGCTACTGCAAAAAATGTTGCTATAAATATTTTTGTACCTATGGGTCCTTTTCCCTTTTCTAGGATCTCTTTGGGTGTGTAGGGTTAGTGGTGGTATAGCTGAGTCAAAGGGTATATATACAGTTTAGTAACTTTGGGGGAATAGTTCAAAATTGCTTTCCAGAATGGCTGGACTAATTCACAGCTCCACCAACAATGCATTAGTATGCCTATTTTGCCACAGTTCCTCCAAGGTTTCTCATTTTCTTCTTTTGTCATCTTTCACAGTCTGAAGAGCGTGCAGTAGAACCAACCACACAATTGCTTCATTTTCTCTCTTAATGAGAAGTATCAAAGTCACAACTCTGGATCAGATGAAAATGCCATACAAACTAGACTCATGACTTATGAGCATTTGGGGCGCAGGAGACATGAGGATAGGTGACTGAGGGGCAGAGGGTTATAGGAGGTTAATCAAGTTATCTCTTGAAAAAAGTGATTTATTCATTCATTCAATAACCATTAAGCCCCTACTACGTGTCAAGCACTGTTGTAAGATAGATGAATACAAAGACAAAAATTAAACAAACCTTGCCTTAAAGAAGCTAACATAACACTGGGAAAGATAACTTGTAGGTATATAAGAATATACACATTGATCCAAAATGCACATAAGGCTTAATTGGATTGGTGGAAATGAATGGGGAAGGCATTCCAGTTTGAAAAAGCAGCAAAAGAGAGAGGTAGATCTCTTAGAGGTTGAGGTAGAGGCAGAGAGGTAGGGATCATATTGGAGGGGCAAAGGAAAGGACTAATATTTACTGATAATTACAGAAGTGTAAGCAATGGGTTTTATGGCACTTCTATACTTTTCCATCCCTGCCCCACACCCTATCCCCAATCCCTTCATCTTAGGGAGAAATGACCAACCTCTGATAATAGTGACACATAATTTAGTGAATTTTATTCACTAAAGAAAATGAGTCTTTATTTTTTAAAACATAGACTTTCTGGAAACACCATTAAATGTCTTCTGTTCATGGGATAGTAGAATTTCCTGCCATATCTCCCAGGTGTAAGAACCTCTGAGTGCCCACGTTTCACAGAATCACATATGTCACATGGAAGGGACTTGAGACATCATCGAGTCCAAATGCTTCATTTTATAAATGAGAAAATTAAAAAGCTAAGTGACTTGCACAGCTAGTAGATAGCTCAAGCAGGATTTGAACCCACATCTTTCTGACTCCAAGTACATTTTTCTTTCCCACTATGAAACACTGACTCTCCCCCTTCCTACATCTACCATTTAGGGCACTATGCTTCCCCAAATTACAAAGCCCTTTGGTAAGCAAAAGAAAAGGTTTGGGGGCCTAGGTGTGGTGCGAATTAAGATGGCCAGTGTTGTTAAGGTAAAATCTAAAGTCTGAACTGCTTTTTTGTTGAGTGCGAAACAAAGTCACAACACCCATCCATAGTAGACGCTTCATAAATGCCCATTGGTTGAATGAACTGTGATAAGGTTCCCAACCAGAAGCCTAACCATTCCCTTGGGACCAATCCTTAGCCCAACAATAGTGAATACCTCAAACAACATGGCGTCACAGTGGATAGAGCTCTGGGCCTGGGATCAAGAAGACCTGAATTCAAATCCAGATTGAGATACTCATCAGCTACATAAACCTGGGCAAGCCCCTTAACTTCTACCTGCCCCAGTTCATGTTATGAAGATTAAATGAGATAATGGTTGTAAAGTATTTTGAACAGTCCCTGGCACATAGTAAGTGCTTAGTTAATGCCTATTTCCTTCCTTTCTAAAGGATGAAAGCAGGAAGGTACTTTTCAAGGCCAGGAGTGACACCATGACCATACCATGTAAGACAACCCTTCAGATAACAGGATTATCATTCCAAATAAATTTTACAAACTGGTGGTATACACAAAAACTAAGTGTGGAATTAAATGAAACAAATGGTTGGGAAAAGCAGCCAGCACAATACCTATTTGTGAATACTGAAAAATATTTTTTTAAGGATATTGAGTCCTTAGTGAACCCATAACTTAACATAAATTTGGAATGGGTGGCTAACATAACAGTTGACAAAGTTGGGATTGACAGGCCAGAACACTGCACTGAACATAATAAGATGGAATGTAATAGGGGGGAAAAATGTATTAAGCAGCTGATATGTGGTAGCCACTACAGTCTCTGCCCTCAAGAAGGTCATGGTATAAAGTTCTACAGGTGGATTTTTTTTAATCAGGTTTTTTAAAAGTAATAAACATTTTTATTTATAGTTTTGGGTTCCAATTTTTATCCCTCCTCCCCTCCCCTCTCCCTGAGGTGGTAAGCAATGAGATATAGGTTATACATGTGCAATTATGTAAAACATTAACATATTAGTCATTTTGTATAAGAAAACTTGAATAAAAGAAAAAATGAAAGAAAGTGAAAAATAGCATGCTTCAGTCTATGTTCAATCAAAATCAATTCTTTCTTTGGAGATGGATCATCAATAGTCCTTTGGGATTGTCTTGGATCATTGTATTGCTGAGATTAGTTAAGTAATTTACAGTTCTTCATCAAACAATATTGCTGTCTCTGTGCACAACATTCTCCTGGTTCTGCTTACCTCACTATACATCAGTTCATACAAGTCTTTCCAGGCCTTTCTGAAATCTTCCTGCTTGTCATTTCTTATAGCATAATAATATTCCATCACCATCATATGCCACAGCTTGTTTAGCCAGATCATTTTGATTATATAAAATTAAAATGTTTTTGCACAAACAAAAAAAAATGTAACCAAGATTACAAGGGAAACAGAAAACTGGGAAAGAATTTTTGAAACAATATCTCTGATAAAGTCCTCATTTCTCAAATATATGGAGAACTGAGTCAAATTTATAAATCAGTTTTATAAGCACATGGCAGGAGAGGTTTGGTTTATCTAGAAATATCTACGGGTAGGAGTAGACCCTAATGCCAGTATGAGTCAGCACTCTGCCATAGCAGGCAAAAAAATCCAAGGGGAATATAGACTGAATTAAGGGAGTCATTGCATCTCAGAAACAAAGAAAGGGTGCTCCCACTTGATTTTGCCCTATTAGAGAAGACCTGGAGAACTTTGTTCTACTCTGGCCACTATGTTTTAGAAATGACATTGAAAATCTGAAGAAAGTTCACAGGAGGGCAGCCAGGATAATAAAGAGACTTTAGGTCATTTTACATGAAGATTGACTGAAGGAACCAAAAACTCTTAGCCTGTAAAAGAGGAGACTGGGGAGGAGAAAGGGGAAGGTGCTGTGTTCAAATATTTGAAACCAGTCATGTGAAAGAAGGGCCCAGCTGTTTGGCCTCAGATCGTAGGACTAGGGTTGAAGTTGCAAAGAAGACAGATGGAGATTTGATGTAAGAAAAAACTCATTAATGAGAGCCTTTTCCAAAGTGCAGTGGGCTGCCCTAGGAAAGAGTGGATTTCCCCCTTATTCTAGCTCTTCAAAGTAAATAGGGAGGGCTGTTTGTTGGATATATTTGAGAAGGGACCCTTTTTTCAGGTATGGCTTGAAGTAGATGGCTACCAAAATCCAAATCTGAGATTACTCAATCCTGTAAGTAAGGAAAAGAATGAGAACTCATACCTTCAATACCTAAACTTTTAATGAGAAAGGTAATTCAACACCATTTTTCAGATTTCACTGCTTGGGCTACTAGGGCCAGATCTTATTATATTTGGTGACCTAATGGAAAAAGTACTGAACTTGGAGTCAAGAAGATCTGAATTCAAATCCTGTCTCAGATGCTTACAAACTGTGTCATCACAGGCAAGCCACTTAACCTCTCTGAGCCTCAGATTCCCCATTTGTAAACCAAGAGAGTTGGACTGGTTGATGTCTGAGGTCCCTTGCAGCCCTAAGTCTATGAGTTTATGGGACCAATGCTATTATTTAAAAACATGCACACACACACACACATACACTAACAGTAGCTCACCTGTATGTAGCAATTTACATGCAATATCACTTTGGATCCTTAAAAGTAATCTTGTGAAGTAAGTGCTATTATTCTCCCCATTTCACAGATAGGGTAATTTGGGCTCAGAGAAATTAAGCACTTTGCTCAAGGTCACACAGCTAACATAGGAGGGGCATTCAAAACAATTGTCCTAGCCCAGCTCTCTCCACTTCACCACTGCTTCTCATGAGTGAGTGAGTGAATTCCCAGGAGCATTGAATGTAAGAATAATGAAGTAATCCTTTCTTTTATAGTAAGCTCTGGTCTGTCAGCTTGGGATTCCATGGGCTAATAGGCTGGCAGGATTTTTCATAGATATTGAGAAGAAAGTTTCACAAAGAGTATTTGCATTTTTTTAAAGAGTAACCACCATTGTATTGAGAAGGAAGAGTGAAAGAGAAATATGGGTCAGGTTTAAAAAAAAAATCTCTGCCCTATATTTCTCAGTACTCGTCCAAATTATGAAGAGATTGGTCTGCCCGGGATGATGGTAATTAGTCTGGGAGAAGGAAGCAACAGGAAAATGATGTGCTCTGATATTAAAGGGGCCACTGACCACCAAAGTTAGAGAGAGGGGCAGTGTCCCCTAGTGGATAGAGACCCAGAATCATGGAATCCAGAAGGTCTGGTTTTTATTCCCATCTGAGCCACTTCATCTGCAGTCAAGGGGGGAGGAGGTCCCCCACCCCATGCCGGTCCTGCCCCCTTATGCAATGCAGACAATACCCTCTGACATGTTATTGTAAAGTCTCCAAAGCTCCTCATCTAAGGAGTTTGGTTTTTTAAAAATGCAAAGAATTATTAAACAGCCTTTATCCATCACACAATAAAAATGAATGGATATTGAATTCTAATAGGCCTACTCATGGATTTAGTGGGCGGCTGGGGGAAAAAACCAAACCGAGGTGGTTTTGTGTAATATGACTGGCTGGTTAAGGCATTCTTATCGTGACCCTTTCTTTTGTGGATCATGCAAAAGTTAAGATGAATGTCCTACCTTTGTAGATAGCGCAAAACTATAATATCCAGAGATAAGTCTCTTTCTCAGAGGAATTAATAAGCTACTAAGCAAAGTTTTTTCTACAAAAACTTCTGCGTATGGGAGAGTCCAAAGGTGGCAAGCAGGCATGTTTGCCCTGGAAAAACAGAGACTTTTAAGGAACTCGTTAAACTTGTTCTCCTTAGAAAGTTGGGAAGAAATCTAACTTATTCATTATAAAAAGCCAGGAAATTTGAAATGGCATTTGGGTATGGTTTCGGCTAGCAAAGAGTACACATACAGACACGTGCACACACACCCTTTTCTTGATGCCCCACTCAGTATTGGGGGGGGGGGCCTTGGTCCAGTTACTATTCTGTAGACTAGTCCTAGATTCTGGGGAAACACTTGGGCTGTTGTTGGCCTTCTAAAATTTCCTTTACTTACCCAAGTGTTATTTTTGTCTTGTAGAATGTTTGAAGGAAAACACAAGAGTATTAATTCCTCCACAAAGTATTGTTTTTCTAAAGTAGTTTTAAGCAAATAACAAGATGCAGGACACAAGTCATTCTTGGGGTAGACAGATGACACCTAAGGTCTTCCTCGACTCTACATACAGGATTCTTTATTTGGTGTTGTCTGCCAAGTGGATATATATGTATGTGTATGCATATATATATGCACATAAATATATACACATAAGTATAAATACATATACATATACACACAGACGTATACATATGAGTTATGCTGGTATTAATGAAGTCATGGGTTTAGTCCTAATCTGTGTAGTAAAGAAAGAAACAGAGACAAGGACAGGGATAGAGATAGAAAAGATAGAAATAACATACGTGTCTTTTTCTTTATATAAAAATACATTTCTCATATTTATAAATATACTATTAACTATCCTTATTTTAATAATATTAATGATGTATAAATAAAACATGATATTTAAATATTTTGTTTTTATTAAATTTCAATTTTTAATATTTTATTAAATTTATTCTCATTTACTCCAATTTTAATTAATTTTAATTAAATAATTTAATGTTTTAAATTGAAAATAATATAATATTAATACAATACTTAAATGGGATGATATTTAAATAAATAAAATATAATAAATGTTTATTAACATGTTACTAAATATGTTTATATGTGCTATTAAATATATTTGTTATATAGTACATAGTACTATATTGTATTTTATTTATACTATATAAAGAAATATGAATATATGCTATATACTACTATATGTGTATGATATGTGCCATATATAGTATTCTATATATATGGTATAGAATACCATAGATACATAGCATATACTATATGCATGCTATATATAGTATTCTATATAATATATGTGTTATAAATACTATAGCTATATAGCATGTACTATATATGTGCTATATATAGTATTCTATACAGTATATATAGTATAAATACTATAGATATATACCATCTACTATAGATACATGGAGAAATACAGAGATATAGTATGTCTAATACTATATTTGGAGACAGCAAGTAGCTTAGTGGGATAGAGTATTAGGCTTGGAGTCAGGAAGACCTGAGTTCAAATCCAGCATCAGACACTCATTAAGCAGAGGCAGGGAAGGTGGTCAGTGATCAAGGAAGAACAAGATAATATTTCTGGGTGAGTCACTAGAGATGGGGAAAGGAGGGGGTCCCCCTAGGGAGGAGGCACGCTTTCTGTTTGGTAGCTTCGCCATTTAAACTACTAATTCTTGCTAACTAGGTGCTAAGCTCAGGTGTTTCTACACTGGTAAAGGAGGGCAACTGCTGCCCTGCCTATGAATTTGAGGGGAGCCCAGGATTGCCCATCTGGGGTCCTTCATTCTTGCTACAGGGTTAGACAAGCTGTTTTTTCCAGTTGTATGCCTCCTTGCTGTTACATTTCAAGAGGTCCAGAATCTTCTCAAAGGATCTATCCTTCCAGACTAGACTAATTTTGCTTGTACCCCAAAGACAGAACCAGGAGGGAAGGTGCAACAAGGCAGATTTTTGACTTAATGTAAACAAAAACATCCTGGCACTTAGAGCTGTCCAGAAGGAAAAAAAAGACCGACTCTGGGGGCTAGTGGCTTCTCCCTCAGGCAAAGATTGTTTGACCACTTGTTTAGAATGGTTTAAGATTGGGGTTCTTAACATTTAACATTCCTACACAACTAAAAACAAAGTCATTATCTGTGGCTACTAGCCATTAACCACTGGGGAACTCAGGGAGGCTTCAGGAAAGAGCATCCCTTGAGCTGAGCCTTGAAGAGAGCCAGGAAATCCTGGAGGCAGAAGTGAGGAAGAAGAATGCTGCAGGTCTGGGGGTAGAGGGGAAACCTGCACAAAGGTTCTCAAGAGAAAGAATTCTGGGTAATCAGGCCAGTTTGGCAGGAACATAATAATGTTTAATCAGCTTGGAAAGACAGGCAGGAGTGAGAACGTGAAGGACAAACTCATTTTATCTCAGAAGCCATGGGGAGTCATTGAAACATCTTGAGCAGGGGAGTATACTTTGGAAATAACCATTTGGCAGACTCTATACTCTTTTTCCAGATTTCATTTCTAGGAAAGTTGGGTCCTTCCATTCCTATATTTGGCCACTGAGAATCTGTGAACATGAGACTACATCCTGTCAAAAGCCCATTTCAATTTTATGTTCTACTTTAAGTGTTCTCAATACCCTTGTTCACTTCAGGGCATTTTCTGTTGTCAGAGAGATGGATAATTTCCCAGGCAATCCTCATGTCTGCATGTATGGAGCTGTTTCAAACCATTCATTGCTCTGCCTGGGGTGGCATTCGGCAATCTTTCTATTAAAAAAAGTAATTTAATTGCTCTCACCCTGCACCCCCATCCCCTTGTTTAATGTTTAATGATGTCTTGGTTTTTAGCGGAGGAGGTCTCAGCTTCTTTACTCCTGCCTGAGGACATCTTCAGCAAGATGTCCCCAAAGCCAAGTTCTCTTTGGCAAAGCCATAAAACATAGGTCAACATGACAGAGCTTTTGAGTTTCGTAGAGAATAGGGTGGTGACCACCTCTCCTCTTGAGAAAGACAGGCAGCAGGGACTGCTGCCAATAGACCTCACCCGCACAAAATAATTTGGGGTGTGAAAAATCGCTTTGCCTGCGTCAAGAGAATCCAGCCCGCCATGTTGACAAGACGCTGGGGTTGGGACCAAGTTTGCCTCACTGGATGGGCATAAGAAAGAGGCCCCACAACTTGGGAGGGAAGGTTTAGCCACAGAAAATCTTCAGAATCACATAACTCCTAAGAGGGTCAAGGGTACACATAGCATTTCGGTCACTGAGCCAACTTTGGAACCCTGTCATAACTCACAGATTCTTCATCATACACAAGTCAGGACTGTTAGCTAGGGATTTTGTTTAGTTTGGACTGAACCAAGACTTCTTATTCCTAAGAAAGAAATAATTACCCACCAGACCCTTGAACATTACATTTTACGAAATGGGTTTTAATTCACAGTTAAATGTAAATTAAATAATAAACATGTGGGTTAAATTTCCATGAAAATACATAAGCATTTAACAATTAAGGGAAAAATGCCCCCACAAAATGCATTTTGGATTTGGAGGCTGTGCCAAGCCCCAAATATTTGAAATCTAGCTTGAGACACGGCTTGGTTCCTTTGATGCATCTAACTCCCAGCCTCAGGACTCTATAAATCTATGCAGTGGGACCATGTCATTGGGCAAATCCCACTATACATGAAGTTTCTGGAATTTCTAGCACCTGAACTTCATTAGGATAGTAATGGGAATGAGTCAATAAAATGGTAGACTTAAAGTCAGACAAGATCTGGGTTCAAATCCTACCTTTTATGCTTACTATCTACAGGGCAGTGAGTATCATGATCTAATTCAAGCCAACCAGCATTTACTAATAATATACAATGTCCAGCAAACTGAACTGAATGCTGTCCCGTTTCTCAAGGAGCTTGCATTCTAGTTTGAGGAAACAATATTTACAGGTATAAAAAAATGCCAAAAGTCATTGCAATATGAACAATTAAGATCTGTGGGAATCAGGATGTCCACAGATATGTAAATGGAAAATAAATGCAAAGTCGTTTTGGCTAGCAACTAGGGGGATCTGCACAGGCCTCTTACAGGACTCTGCCCGGAGCGGAGCCTTAAAGGGTGCTAAGGTTTCCACTTAGCCTTGATAAGCCTCAATTTTCTATTTTAAGAAATGAGGATAATAAAGCCCATCTTACCGGCTTTGCAAAGGTGTTGTGAGCCTAAAATGAGATACTGTATAGAAAGCAAATTTTAAAGAGATGGTTACAGAAGACCTATGGTTCTCAAAGGCTTTTCCATAGGAAGATAGTGTGGGAGAGTGGAGCAGGGACCCGGGTTCAAGTTTCGATTTCCCTGGGCAAATGATTTAACCACTCCCAGCCCAAGCTGTGAAATGAAAGAATTAGGCCAGATCATTGCCAAGGTCTTTTTCACCTCATGATGCTGTGATCATATGAGCACAGATTTAGAGATGGAAAGGATTTCAGTGTCAATCGAGGTCAACCCCAACCCCCATTTTTACAGAGGAGGGAACTGGGACCCAGTGAGGTCAAGTAATTTGCCCATAGCCACACAGCTAGGAAAGTGTTTGAAATTCAAGATCTGAATTCAGGTCTTGCTAGCTTTAAGTCCAGCATACCTTCCAGTGTACCACCTAGCTGCTTAAAGAGTCGTTCAAGTCAACTAGCATTTATTAAGCACCTATTGTGTGAGGATGGAGGTAGCTGGATGGCTCAGTGAGTGGATAGAGTGCCGGAGTCAGGAGGAACTGAGTTGAAATCCAGCCTCACATACTTATTAGCCGTGTAACCCTGGACAAATTGCTGTCTTAATCCACTGGAAAAGGAAATGGCAAACCTCTCTAGTATCTTTGCCAAGAAAACCCTGTGGACAGCATTTGTGTGCTATGGTCCATACGATCACAAGGAGTCAGACATGACTGAACAAGAGCAATAATGTGACAGACACTACACTATATAAAGAGAGGCAGAAATATTCGCTACCTTCAAAGGATTCACAATCTAACATTAGAGGTACCATGCGAACAACTATGCATAAGCAAGATACTTATTAAAAACTGAAGCTGCGGGGCAGCTAGGTGGCACAGTGGATAAAGCACCGGCCCTGGATTCAGGAGTACCTGAGTTCAAATCCGGCCTTAGACACTTCACACTTACTAGCTGTGTGACCCTGGGCAAGTCACTTAACCCCCATTTCCCCGCAAAAACAAAAAAACAAAAACAAAAACAAAACAAAACAAAACAAAAAAACCTGAAGCTGCACTAAGACTTTTGGGACACTGTCTATGCAGAATAAACTGCAGCTATTCTCAGAGGGATGGCAGTAGCATTAATGGGGACCAAAAAAGGCTTCTTACAGAGGGTGGGATCTTAGCCAAGACTTGAAAGAAGATACGAGGATAAAATTAAAAACATAAATAAATGAATGAATGGATAAATGAATAAAGAGATGAATAAATAAATGAATGAATGGATTCATGAATACATGCATAAGTATATAAATGAATAAATAAATATTTTTTTTAAAAGAAAGAAAGAAGATAGGGAAGCCATGAAGTGAAGACAAGGAGGGAGTCTGTGCATTATGGGCATGGGGGACAGCCAGCCAGTGAAAACACACATTCAGCAAATGGAGTGTCTTGAGCAAATAGGGAAATCTTAAAGTTTAAGTTAATTATAAGGAATAAGAATTATTTTTGTTGTCTATTAGGCATTGAGATCATTAAGCAAAGATCATTTGGCATCAAAACTCTGTCATTACTGGAAGAAAGGACATGCTAGACAGTGGACAGGCAATCAGGGGTGCGTTTGCCCCTACTTGTAACTTTGATCACCAACTAAGGCTCTAGCCATTAATTATATAGGAACCTCAACTCATCAACAAAATATAGATTTTTCCTGGTGAGCTGCTCATGAAAATAAAGCTGTGAAGAAGGAAAATGTGGCCTCTAAGACTTTTTGTAATTAATCTAAAATATTGGGAAGTTGATCCACCATGTACAAATGCTAAGATATGGTCTTGGTTGTTTCGTTGTGCTTTGGAGATTTTGATGAGGAAGCTCCTTCTGCCAAAGTAGATCTGTAAAAATTTGGATATGTATAGCCATAGTGAGTTACCTGAAACACAGAAAAGTTAAGTGATTTGCTCAGGGTTACACAGCCAATATGTGTCAAAGATAGGACTTCCATTCTAGTTTCCCTGACTCCAAAGTCAGACCTCTGAGTTCCAATCCTGCTTCATACATTTTTTTGCTTCATGACCCTGGATTTAACCTCTCTGAGCCTCAGTTTCTTCATCTGTAAAATGAGAAGGTGGATTTAATGACATCTAAGGTTCTTCCCAGTTTTAACTATGTTTCCTGTGATTTTGTCCAATATGGCACATTGCTTCAAAATAATATAGCCCAATAAATCAAATTTTAAAATTACTAAACATCTATTACATGCCAGGCACTGTGCTAAGTGCTGGAAATACCATTAATAAAAACAAGACAGCCTCTGCTCTGAAGGAGCTTACAGTCTAGTGGAGGGCAACAGCACACAAAAGGAGGCAGGAAAGTGAGGGAAGTGAGGACAGGACACCAGGAAGAATCTTGTTCCATGGCGCTGAAACCAGACAGAGCAGCAGATGCAAAGTGGAGCGAGCCAAAAAGTCCAGTTCCTGCCCCTATAAAGGAAGGCATTGGGGAGAATTTGGTGCTCCATCCTCCAATCAGAGGGAAGAGAAAGGTGAAAGAAGTAGTGTCAGTTAAATGAATGAAAGAAGGAATGAGCAAAATCTCAAATTCCACCTACTTCAGTACCCCCCCAGCTGATGATGCCTTCCCCTCTAAGTGTACCTTCCATTTACTCCATATATAGATGTGTGTGTGTATATATATATATATATACACATACACATACCATACACACATACATATTGTGGGGACCAATTTTTAATTGGGAAGTGTTAGCTAAGTGGCTCGCAGCAATATTGGGGCAAGAAAGGACACCGGCAGCCTCCCTCAAAACAGAACAGGATTTATTTTAACATGAACGAACTTTAAAAAAAAAACACAAACAGGATCAGTAGGATCAAGGGAAAGGAAATAAAATGGGGAAAGGGAAATTATAATACCTGAAAAGATACCACCGCCCAGGAATCAGCTGAGAATACGCAGCAGACCTCCTGTCATTCCAGTGTCCAGCTAGAATGCCCAATTCTCCTCCCCCAATCCCAGAAAAACCCCACACAGCCCCAGCCAATGGGATGGCAGCTCTGACAGTCACGTGACTGCCCTCACTAAGCTTCCAATCATTATAATTATGCCAGGCCCATGTAGGCAGCAAGTGTTGATGATGTGAGGTGCCAGCACCATGGCAATGGCTACAACCAGTGGGTGGAGCACCGTGCAGTTTGCGGAGCCCCAGGCCAGTGCGCGCCGGAGGCATAAAAACCTCAAATAACAATTCTTTACAATATATGTATATGCATGTTTGTATACACATACATGTATATAGGAACACATATATATGTGTGTGTATGTACATGTGGAGTATATACTCCATATGTGTGTATGTGTATATTTATAAAAACACATATATTATATATAAAATCTTTTATCTACCTAACTGCTTACACATTGTCTCTTCCATTAAAATGTAAGCCCCTTGAGGACAGCAACTGTGTTTTTTTGCCTTCCTACATCCAAATGCTTAGCTATATAGTGCCTGCTACATAGAAAGAACTTGTTAAATGCTCATTGACTGCAAACACACATTCCATATTTATCTAATATTATTCTTTCCAAATATATATATATATGTACATATATATATTACACACACATAAATATGTGTGGACATATTATATATTTGTGTTCAGACTTAAAATTTCATTGGTGTAAGCAATGCCCACTAAGGAAACTCCCTCTACTAATGGTGGATTCCCACTTTTACTGCACTTTAAACTCTTAGAGAATTACCTAGGACACTGGAAAAGTTAAGTGGCTTGCCCAGGGTGACACAGCCAACACGTCAAAAGTGGGATTTGAACCCAACTCTTCCTGACTCCCAAATCAATTCCCTAACAACTACTCCATGCTATCTCCTAGGATATGTATGCATAGGCATACACTGTATGTCCCAAAAATCAGTGCAGCTTTTTTTAAGATTTAAAAAGCTTAAAACTGCAATAATATTTGGGGATATTCTATATACATACATAAATATACATGCCCACATCCTCACACATTTATACAAATATATCTGACTTAAATGTCCCTGTTTAGTTTATGGATTCCACTTAGACATATTCCCACATTGGATTGTTCAAGGTAGAAGTCATGTAACTACAACTGGCCTTAAAAAAACCAAGGAAACAATGACTAGGAATGCATTTTAATCTGTTTTCTAGGTGAAAACAAATCCCTGGGCATCATTAATAAGTCAAAATGCATTATTAATGATGGGCCAGGAACTGATATTTGAATAAAGGCAAAACCAGTTCCCTCCCTCAAAGTGTTTACAGTGTAATGGGGGAGATAACATATTAATAACTATCTCATGATATAAGCCAAGCAGATGAAAGTTAATCTGAGAAATGAAGGCATTAACAGTTGGTGGGGCCCAAAAAGACTCCTCAAGAAGATGGTATTTGAGCTGACTTGAAAAGAGCCAGGGAAGCCAAGAGGCAAAGGAAAAAGGGCTAGAATTTAGGCATGGAAAACAACCATTGAAAAGAGATAGGGATGGGACATGGAGTGTCCCATTTGAGAAACAGCAAGAAGGCCAATGTTGCTGGACCATAGTGTATATAAAGGGTGGTAAAGTATAAGAAGACTAGGAGAATAGGGAGGCCCAGGTTGTGAAGGGTCAAACAAAGGATTTTCTATTTTGCCCTACAGGTCATTGGGAGACACTGAAGTTTATTGAATAGAGGTCTTGCATTTTAATTTTTTAATTTTTATTTTTTTTTAGTGAGGCAACTGGGGTTAAGTGACTTTCCCAGGGTCACACAGTTAGTGTTAAGTGTCTGAGGCCGGATTTGAACTCAGGTACTCCTAACTCCAGGGCCAGTGCTCTATCCACTGCACCACCTAGCTGCCCGAGGTCTTGCATTTTAGAAAAAAACATTTGAGCCCCTGAATGGAGGATGGATGGGAATTGGGTAAGACTAGAGGAAATCAAACCAGGAATTCAGACAAGAAGTGATGAAAGCTTTAAAGTGAAGTAGTAGCTGTTTGAATTGAGAGAAGGGGACTTGAATGAAATACATTTTGAAGATAGAAAGGATAATATTTGGCAACAGAATAGGTTTGTGGAGTCAGGGAGAATGAAAAGTTGGGGATGATATCAAAATCAAAAGCCTACTTAACTGGAAGAGGATGGTGGCTTTGATAGAAAATATGGGAATTCAGAAGAGGGAAAAATTTGAAAGGAAAGATAATGAGCTCCATCCACAGTTCTCATTATTCTCTCTATTATTGTGTAGCTTTCAAGCCAGGGTTGGCATGAGGAAGGACCAGGTGGGGGCTTTAGAGACCTAAGCTTCACTCTTACCTTCATCAGAAACTGGCTGTGTGAGTTCTAACAAATGGCTTCTCCTTTCTGGATCCCAATTCCTGTGAAGGCGAAAAATCTCTGGGCTTTTAGGTAGAGGTCCTATTCACCCTATGACCTCGGGTAAGTCATATACCTTCTCTGAGACTCAGTTTCTTCATCTGAAAAATGAGAGGATAAGACTAAATGGTCCTTAAGGTCCTTTCTAACTCTAGATCTCTGATCCTATGATTACTGTCATATATTCTGTGGAATGGATTCTTGTTCATGTAAGGGTAAGACTAGGTGGTCCCAGAGGTCGCTTCTAGTCCAATGGTTCTTTCATAGAAAAACTATGCCTCTACTCTCAAAGAACTTCAAGTCAAACTGGGAAGTTGGCACCCATATTTGTAAATATGCTCATATATATTTGCATATTTTACATATACATAATTTGTAAAGAAAAACTAAACAAGATAAAGCTACAAGTATGAGAATTGTCAACAACAAGCATATGGATAAAATGAGTAGACCATATAAGAGTGCTACGTATTCAAAGATAGAAAAAAGAAATTGGGTTGGGCTAAGCAATCTTGAAGTATTTCTGGAGGAAGGAGGTAGGAATTTAACTCATCTTTCAAGGAAAGACCATTATTGACTACATGGGGAGAAAAGCAAGATGGCTTCCAGGAAAGGGCAAATGCAAATGTACAAAGAGCATTTCCTCTTCTCCACCATCTAAGTAGAGCATCTCAGGCTGGAATCACTAAGGAAACCAAGTGACGGCTGTAGCCAAGCTCCCATGGGGATCCCCAGTTATCCCCATTCCCAGTGTTACTGAGATAGACCATGCCTAAATTCATAGGCAACAGGAGGCAAATAAAAGATCTGTGTTTCATTACCCTTTTTCCTACATGTGGCCCAAACCTATTGTTCTAGGCCACTGCTACTTTTTGGAAGCCTTTACAAAATGTAAATAGCAGAATTTCCTGGCACCAAGTGATCATAAATTCAACAGACATAAAAACTAAAGAAATGCATCTATGTTGGGGGCCAACAAGCTAATTCTAGTCTAATCTCTCATTCTCCTTCAACATTTTACTTTTGGGGGATGGGGTGGAGAAATGCTACTGTAGAATTCTGATTTTGTTTGTATTAAAGTTTGGGGCAGTTGGGAGTCTTTCCCCCAACCCACAAAAGAGCACATTCTGTGGCTCTGGGACGTAATTATAGATTTAGCATCTTCTGTATGGCCTAACAGAAGTTGACTATCCCTGAGGAAGTTGTTTCCAGCATATATTTAATGTCAGCTTGCTAGAGGGGAAAAAATACTTTCCATGGTTCTCATTGATTGACATCTTTTAAATGACATCAGTTTCCAGCTTCAAAACCTACTGTTATTAGGTCTCTGTTGCTATTTATGTTAGAAATACGTGCACGTGTGTCAAAACAATATATCAACTCAGCTGATTGGCTGCCTCTCGATTCTGTTGCCAAGGGTAACAGAACAATTGCTCTTAATCTTTCTTAAATTGCTTCTTGGTCTTAGTCTTTTTTTCAAGTGTTTGGGGTTTGCATTTTTTTTTCCTCCTGCTACCCCACCACCACCACCACCAAATCCCAAGCAGAAGTAAAATATCTTTTCTTTCTTCAGCAGCTAAATAGACACTTCTTGTTGGGGCAATCTCCTACATGTTGGATGCAAGCACAAGACAAACCAATGTCATTGAGTTAATTTCTGTGAAAGTCTGCTGGAGAGTTGTTATGAAAGTCTTAATCCTGAATTCATTGTCTGGGAAGCAAAGAACATTTTTCCTTAAGTTATTGTTAGTTATTCCACCAAACAAATTGTGAGTAGCCACTTAATGTGACCATACAATATATAGGCACATAGATAGATGATAGATGATACATAGATATATAGATGATACATACATACAAACATACATAGAGAGATAATGGATAGATGGATGGATGATAGATAGTAGAGAGAGAGAGAGGGATAGATATATATCTATAAACACATATTTCCAAGTGCTTTAGACAATGAGAATCATATAATCTCAGACACTTGACACTTACTAGCATTGTGACCCTGGGCAAGTCACTTAACCTTCATTGCCTCACAAAAAAAAACAAAAGAAAAAAACTGAAAACATATAACTATAGATTGAGGTCTTGAAGAGAATTTTAGAGACCATTAGTCATTGGACAGGTAAAGAAATTGGGTCCCAGAGCAAAAATAATAGTAATAACAATAAAGATAATGATGAGACTAATCACACATTATTTATCTAGTGCTTAATATGTGGCAGACACTGTGCTAAGAATGTTACAAATATTATCTCATTTGTTCCTTCACAACAACTCTGGAATATTGGTGGCATTATTATCCCCATTTTATATATGAGGAAACTGAGGCAAACAGAGGTGACATGCACAAGGTCACACAGCTATTAAATGTGTTGAAGTCGAATTTTTTTGGGGGGAGGGGGTGCTGGGCAATGAGGGTTAAGTGACTTGCCCAGGGTCACACAGCTAGTAAAGTGTCAAGTGTCTGAGGCTGGAGTTGATCTCAGGTCCTCCTGAATCCAGGGCCGGTGCTTTATCCACTGTGCCACCTAGCTGCCCCCTTGAGACTGAACTTGAACTCGGGTATTCTTGAATCCAAGTCCAGTGTTCTATGCACTGCACACCATAGCTACCCTTAACCTGGTACAATTAAGCAATTGGGTGGTATGTTCTTAGTTCAACTCATACCTGTAGCTGAATTTGTATCACAAGAATGTGGTACAGTAGGAATAGTACTTAAGGCAGAGGATATGGGTTTGAATCTTATTATACATAATATCTGTGTGACCTTGGTCAAGTTACTTAACCTTATATGTAAAATGAAGATGTTGGACAAGATGTCAGCTAGGTGGCTCAGTGGATAGAGCACTAAGCTTGGAGTCAGAAAGACCTCAATTCAAATTAAGCCTCAGACACTGGCCATGTGATTATGGGCAAGTTACCAAATCTCTGCCTCAGTTTCCTCTTCTGTTTTTCTCAGTGTGAATAATAATAGTATCTACCTCAGGGTTGTTGTGAGAATCAAATGAGATAATAATCATAAAGCTCTTGTCATAGCACCTGGCACATAGTAGGTGCTATATAAATGTTAGTTATTATTTTTGTCATTGATATTATTATTATTAAACCTCCAAAGTCCTTTTCAGCTCTAAATATATGGTGATATGCTCCTGTGCTTTCCAGCGAAGAGGAACCCACCACCACATAAAGCAGTTCATTCCACTATGGGTATGTCTAATTGCTGAAAAGTTTTTCCTGACATGAAGCATAAATTTGTGTCTCTAACATTAAGGTATCATTGCTGGACCCAGAAGGACTAGGGTACTATGCACGCTCCCTGTTCTGGACCCAGGCATATGGCTTAGACTAGCTGCAATACTAGAGAAGACTGCCTTCAAATGAGGAAGAGATGGGGTTAGGCTCTCTGCTGTCCGACTCTTTGGCTCAAAAACCCCCTTTTCTAGTGACCTGGGGAAAATTTTACTCATGACTTAGATTAGATTTCCCCAAAGGAAGGCAAAGGATACAAATAAACTATATGAATCAGGTAGGAAATAGGTACTGATCCCCTAAACACAAGAAGGATGTTAAATACAAAGCACTTGCAAGCACAAGTTCAACAAAAACAAACTTCACACAGGATCCAGTAACTTAATTTATAACCACAGTTACAAACTCCTGGGAGGCTGATACTTGAACCTCACTAGAACATGAAGTCATTTGAAGGACTAATAATTAAGCAACCTTACATTTCACCTCAGCGCTTCATGTACAAACAACTCCTGGTACACAGCTTCCAGTGAAATCGCCAGATTTGGCCAATTCTCTTATTGATGGTCAACCTCTCCAAGAGCACTGTGCTAGGTGTCACCAGCCCCTGTCCTAACCACTTTTCATCATTTCTCCAAAGAGATCCGTATCTCTTTAATTCACCAGATCACTGCTGAACCTGGACACATCTACACTGGTAAAGGTACTAGTTCACCTAAGATCCAGAAAGAGCAAACACAAATGACGTAGCCCAAACCCTGACTCGAGCTTGGGAGACTGAATTTTAGATGCCACATACTTGTGGATACCTGGAGGGCAGGAGGTGGGGGATGGGGAGGTGGGATAAGCCACCCCTTCCCCAAAACACCCTTTAGGAAGCAGCTGGAAATGTCATTAACAACACTTGCTGTCCAAAACAGAGGAATGAACTGAGAGAGAGGGGCCACTCTTTTTTAAACATCCACCGAGACATTGGCTCTTTCAGCAGTGTCGCCAATAAAGAAATTCTTCAACATCTCCTGAGTGCAATTCCCCAGAGCCTAGGCACACGTGGCTAGAAGCAAGCTCTAAAACTCCCACAAAGTCAACCAGGACCAAGAAAGGGAACTCTGAGCATGCTCCATAGGATAATCCCTGTCACATCGCTTCACGATAATCGACCAATACCTATTTATTGAGTGTTTACTAAGCACTGGAGATACCCAAAGAGGCAAAAGGCATTCCTTGCCTTTAAGGGGTTTAATAAAGTCTTATTCCCATCCCTTCCTTTCTCCCTCCCCTCTCCCACTGCTCCTACAGTTGAACCAAGTGGAATGAGTATAAGCCTTCCTACTAGCCAGCTCTTTAAATACTTGAGTACAGTTATGATGACCAGTCCCTGAGGCTGCCCAAGAAGAAAACAAGGGAGGGAAAACAAGAATTCAGCAACAAGGCCACTGTGGTTTTTTTGTTTGTTTGTTTGTTTAAAAGCAGACTATATTTTAAAGGTATTTCCAAGGAGTTTTTGTCTTACGGTTCTTCAAAATCAAGGAAAGAGAAAGTTGTTTGCTTGCTTGTTTGGAATGGACCTGTGTTTTTATTTAGGGAGGGGCACTCCCAAAGTGAACTCCCCCCCAAGACCAACTTGCCCATACTCACACAAATAGGAAGTACCCTCCGGTGACTTGGACTCTGCAAATCCACTGTACCATTCTGACTCCCAGGCACCGGAATGTTCTACAACCTTAAGACACCAGTGGTTCAAAGAGGCAAAATTACTTCATTATCCAATGTATAATAATCAGAGCTCCAATTGTTGTAGTATTTCTAAGACTGCAAAAGATTTCCTTCTTAACCACACTTTGAGTTAAACAGTAGGAGAACTTTTGTCATTAGGCAAGGGTACGCCATGGGTAAAGTTCTGGATCTATACAAGGTAAACACAAAATTTCTTCACCTGAAAAATTTAAAGAGTTGGTCTAGATGCCCTCTAAGGGCACCTTTCGGATCTAAATGTGTGACTATATTAAAAAAAAAAACCTTCATGCATATATGTGTGTGTATGTGTCCATGTGTATGTGTGTCTATGTATTCGTTTTTTGGGGGGGGCAATGAGGGTTAAGTGACTTGCCCAGGGTCACACAGCTAGTAAGTGTCAAGCGTCTGAGGCCGGAGTTGAACTCAGGTCCTCCTGAATCCAGGGCCGGTGCTTTATCCACTGCACCACCTAGCTGCCCCCTTAAATAACTTTTAAAATGTTAACAAATTTTATTATTATTAGCTACTAACAGCTTTTTCAGCTGCTTCATCATACTTTTCCTTCTTGCCTAGAGATATAATGTGCACCCGATTCTCTTATTCTTATGGCAAATATTTATTTTTACTTTTTTGTGATCACTTTTGTGTTACAACCTTGAGAATTAGAAGAGGTCTCAACACCACTGAATCCAGTCTGCACTTGAACAGGAATTCCTTCTGTAATATCCCCAAGAAACAATCCTCCAAGCTCTGCGTGAAAAGCTCCAGTGCAGGGAACCCACCACCTCCAGTGCCAGCCCCTTCCCCTCTGGGAAAGCTCTCATCGTTAGGAAGCCTTTGTTTTTCCAAACAGCCAGACAGGCATGTGCTGGAGCCAGCTCTTACCCCAATTGTGACCTTCTCTGTGAGAGCGTTTACATCTCAGAAATCAGACAACTCCACAAAACACAATTTGACATATTGTTGTGGTGGTTGTTTTCATCTTTTTTTCGATCTTTTTTGTTTTGTTTTGGTGAGGCAATTGGGGTTAAGTGACTTGCCCAGGGTCATACAGCTATTAAGTGTTAAGTGTCTGAGGTCAGATTTGAACTCATGTCTTCCTCACTCTAGGGATGGTGCTCTATCCACTGCACCACCTAGCTGCCCCTTTTTTTTTATCTTAATGGTATTTTTTCCAGTTACATATAAAGATAATTTTCAACATTTGTTTTGTGAAATTTTGTGTTCCAAATTTTTCTCCCTCCCTTCCTCCCTTCCCTCCCCCTTCTCCAAGACAAGCTATCTGATATGTTATATATGTACAACCACATTAAACATACTTCCACATGGGAAGCACCTAGGTGGCACAGTGGATAAAGCACTGGTCCTGGATTCAGGGAGAGCTGAGTTCAGATGTGAACTCAGACACATGACACTTACTAGCTGTGTGATCCTAGGCAAGTCGCTTAACCCTCATTCTCCTGCAAAAAAGGGGGGCAGCTAGGTGGCACAGTGGATAAAGCACCAGCCCTGGATTCAGGAGTACCTGAGTTCAAATCCGGCCTCAGACACTTGACACTTACTAGCTGTGTGACCCTGGGCAAGTCACTTAACCCTCATTGCCCTGCAAAAAAAAAAAAAAAGCAAAAAAAATCTGGGATACAGCTAGGCTGAATTAAAGTGGGGAAATATTAAAAAAACATATTTCCACATTATTAACATTTTCTTTTGTGGATTGTCTACAACTTATGAAAGTGATGGAGAAAATGTTAATAATGAAGATTACATTCAAAAGTTTGTCGTGCATTTTTTCTACCTTTGTAGAGCCAGTTGTCAAACATTCAAACACATCCCCTGCAACTGGACCAAATTAGCCTCTTCGTGACCTTTCGTCATTGCTCTTAGTTTTGGATTCTGGAGCCAAACAGGACAAAAGTGTTTTCATTTTTAGTAGAACGTCAACACCTCAGACAAGAACCTTATTTGTTTTTGTATCCCCAGTGTCTTGCACAGCTTGGCACCTAATAGGTGCTTAGTGAATGGTTCTTGAATTGAATTAAAATCTCCTGAAGTAAACTGAATTGAATTGGAATAAATTAGAGTGAACTGGACTGGACTAGATTGGAGTAGACTGGATTGAAGTAAACTGGAATAGACTGCACTGGACTGGATTGGATTAGATTATAATGGACTGGATTGCATTTCATGAGGTGAACCTACACTTAGGACTGGGACCACCGCCACTTTCACAGACACCTCCACTATTGAGAGGCAGCATGGTACAATGAAAAGACAGTTGGATGTAGAATGAGAAGACCTGAGTTCATATTCTGGCCCCTTCTGCCTAGAATCAGGACATTATATGTCACCAACAACGTATACAACCTTGGTCAAGTCATTTTATTTCCCTCAGTTTCCTCACTTGTAAAATGAGGATGTTGAACTAGATGAACTCTAAAGTCCTTTCTTGGGGCAGCTAGGTGGTGCAATGGATAGAGTACCAGCCCTAGAGTCAGGAGTACCTGAGTTCAAATCTGGCCTCAGACACTTAACACTTACTAGCTGTGTGACCCTGGGCAAGTCGCTTAACCCCAATTGCCTCACTTTAAAAAAGTCCTTTCTTGCTTTATTTCACAATGCTCTAATCTAATTTTCAAAAGACCAGGAAAACCTTGTGAGCAATGATGGAGCATGTGGTCAATACAAAGACAAGAATGAAAAAATAAAGTACCCCTCTTATTTGATGATGGACATGAGAAGATGATAAAAAAATTTGTAAAAAGGGAGGAATTATCAAGGGCGTTAATTATAGGAAGTTGTGTTCAAGAAGCTGAGATCCTTTAGAATTGAAATAGTTTTTGAGAAGAAAAGTACTGAGGAGGGGAAAAAAAGCATTTAAAAAAATTTCAGGGAAATGCAAGGAACTCAAGCCAATATGTAGCTTGCATCTGTTGGCAGTGCCCTCAGTGGGGTAGGGAAGAAGATAGAAGACTGAAATTGCTATTCAAAGAAACTTGAAAAACAAAATAATCCATTCAATATCACAGATGGCTGTATAATAGTGGGAGCCGTGATGAAAATATCTGACCCGCCCACCTTCCTACTGGTAGTAAGACCAAAAACATTCATTTCAACTGGGCAATCTGAAATGTAGCCTGTAGAGACATGCATGCACAAGCAAAAACATCCTCATATACACACTCATGCTTGTGTGCGCACACACACGTCCACAATATCATTGAAAAGATTCCTCCTGAAATGAATGGGATCATTCACAAGTCTATGTATGGGAAGGAAATGTACTTCCCAGACCCTTTTCCCCTTGGAGGGCAATGGTTACATTACTAGTGGCCTGGTAATGTAATACATCACTGGGACATTTTACCTCCCATTGGGTTGGTTGCTTCTATATTTCTCAATAGTTAACACAGGTTGGACTGTCTACAGGCTTCCCAGCTGACCCTCTCTGCCTGGAACTTTGCCTTTTTCTGGATCTCTACCAAATGAATCACCCTGCCACTAATGCATTGTGCTGATTGGTTGATGGAAAGTCTTAGCCATAGTTGTTCTGAGAAGTGAGGATCTGACTACGACCTTAATTTAAGGCATTAAAACAAAACGTAAAGCAAAAGAATTGAAACGAAGACAAAATTTCATGCACTAATTTGCTGACTTCAATGGATACTGGACAAGCAATGTGCTATCTATCAGTTTCCTCACCTATAAAGCTATGAGTAACCTACCTCCCGTGGAATTTGCAAATACTACTGAGGTGAAGCAGGTCACATCTCCCTGGTAGAATTCCTAGCTTTGGAGGGGGGGGGGCAGGGCAATGGGGGTTAAATGACTTGCCCAGGGTCACACAGCTAGTAAGTTTCAAGTGTCTGAGGCCATAATTGAACTCAGGTCCTCCTGAATCCAGGGCCAGTGCTCTATCCACTGCACTGCCTAGCTGCCCCAGAATGCTTAGCTTTTTAAAATATATAATTGATCATAAAACCTTTCCTCCTTTTAAAAATAAAATATTATTGATATCATTTGTCTTTGCATCCCCTAAATTTCTTCCAACATTCATCCCTCTGCCTCACAAAGAGCCATCCCTTAAAACAAAATAAAACAAAATTTAACAAAAAAAAAATCAGCAAAATAAACATTTTCCACTACTGAGGTCCTCCAGCCTCTGCAAAGCAATGAACAGAACCATCTTCTCATATCTCCTCTTTAGGGCCAAGCTTATTTTTTTTTAATTTAGCAACATTTTCTTTAACACCAGAACTGCAAAAACCAAAATGATGCATCCCCTGCCCTCAATTTGCTTCCAGTCTACTGTTAAGATACACGTGCACAGAAAAGTAAATTCATGATATATACAAAGTAACCACAACTTCAGAAGGGACAGGGAGAGTGTTAAAAGGTAGTGAGGAAGGAAGGTAGCCCCTGAGCAGGGCTCTTGGGGAAGATGTGGATTCTACTAGGCAAAGGGGACTGGGGAGAACATTCCAGGAATGGAGGGGGGCAGCCTTTGTACAAGTACCACAGCCTAAAGCACCTACTGTATAACAGGCACCATACTAGGCTCTAGGGACACAAAAACAGAGCAGTAGTTTATTGTTGTTGTTGTTGTTGTTTTACTAATTACCTCCGAGGCAATTAGTTAAAAAAAAAAAGAAAAAGAAAAGAAAGAAATGGCATCCAGAAAGGCCTCTCCCAGGAGGTGACCTTTGCCCGCAGAGAATTTGTGACAGCTTGTTCCTGGGCAAAGCAACTGGTGTCCCCTGGGAGTCCTCCAGCATCCATCTGAATCTGGGAGAAAGAAGGCCAGCTCGGAAGATTTTTTTTCCCCTGAAGTACAGAGGGGGACTTTGATGCTAGCTCAGATAACAGCTGCTCACCCGAGAGGCCTTTCCCGGAGATCTCCCTGGCAGGCCAGGGAAGCCCCCCGGGAGGTGTCTGGTTGACCTCAAAGCCCAGTCACAGCAACCGATACCTGAGGGAGGGTCTTTGAGTGGGCAAGGGAGCCTGGCATCAGGTTTTATCATCCTGTCAGTCTCGCTCTCCTGGCTGGAGACAAGCACACAGGAAGGGGACTCCGAAAAGGACTCCGTCTCACCTTGATTTTTTCCCCCTCTCATTGTCAAAGAAAAGGGAGGCAGAGAGCCAAAAATACCACGGGAGATTTTTGTCTCGGCCATTGTGTTTTCTCGCTGCCCTGGAATCGTAACAAAGTGTCTCGTTTGAAATCCATGATCCCTGGCTTTCAAAGGCAGACCCAGAGGCAAACCTAATATGCTTGATAAAACACTGAAAAAAAAGTGGGAAGCATCATATGGGTAATAGCCCGACGGGGATAGGGCACAGTGACAAAGTTGCTGAAGAAAGAATTAGTTTTTTCCTCTAAAAAGTCATTGCACAAATATATCATACTCTATCCAGGAGACAGTAAGAATTCAATAAACATTGATTGATTGATTGATTGATTGATTGATTGATTGATTGATTGAAAAGCCAGCGTCAAATAAGTGTCAGAGGTTCTAGAGATGGAAGAAAGAGGCCGAAGTGGCCAACTGGACAAGCCCATGAATTTCACAGGTTAGGGAACCGAGGCTCAGGGAGCTTAAGTCACAGAATCAATGACACACAGTCAGGAAGTTGCAAAGTTGGGTTCAAATTTGGATCCAGTGATTCCAACTTCAAAGTCCCTTGTTACTTCCCAACTGCCTCCCTAATGATAACAGCTGACATGTCTATAGAGATTTAACATTGATAAAGCCTTTTGTGTGTTGAAAAAGACAGTAAAATGCACTGGAAATCTGTTCCAAGATTAGAGCCTCAGGGCCTGGATTCAAATCCTGTCTCTGTTACTACTTATGTGATTGTCAAAAAGTCTCTGTCAGTTTCCTCATTTATGGACTAGAGGGCTTCTCAGGTCGCTTTGGGATCTCAAGCTATAATTCTGTGACTTCATTAGAGCCTCACAAGATCCTTGATGGGTAAGTGCTGCTATGATTCCCACTTTAGAGATAGGGAAACTAGAGCTCAAAGAACCAAAATGCTCAGAACCACAGAGCTAGTAAGTGTCTGAGGCAGTATTTGAACCCAGGTTTCTCCAAACCAATTATACCTTGTTCCTGAGATCAGAGAAAGCAAGGTTAAATATTCATCCTCTTCAGGATCCTTATCTTAGTGTTATGGGCTTTCTTTCAGGAAATAACATGGTGGGGCACAGTGGATAGAGCACCAGCCCTGGAGTCAGGAGGACCTGAGTTCAAATCCAGCCTCAGACACTTAAAACTTACTAGCTGTGTGACCCTGGGCAAGTCACTTAACCCCAATTGCCTCACCAAAAAAAAAAAAAAAAAAAAGGAAATAACATGGTGTACATCTTCCAGTTTCTGAAGCGTTGTCACCAGAAAAAACTCTTAGACATGTTCAATACTAAAAGAAATTCATTCAGACTGTTCCCTGGAAGGCCAAAAACTGAAGCTAAAGCTTAAATACTTTGGCCACATTATTAGAAGGCAAAACAAAAGACCCTGATGTTGAGAAAGATTGAAGACAAAAGGAGAAGAGGGCATAAGGTGGATGGATCTTGTCATGGAAGCAATGGACATGAACTTGGACACATTTTGAGAGACAGTAGAAGATAGAAGGGCCTGGCATCCATGGGGTCACCAAGTGTTGAACATAACTGAATGACTGAACAACAAAGCTTTCTTTTAATATGAAAAAGAGTGGAATGAGGAGCAATGGGTCCAAGTTGCAGAGAGACAGATGTGGGCTTAATGTGAGGGAAAACTTCCAAACAATGAGAGCTAGTAGAGGGGGGAGGAAGCCGGGTTGGGGGGATGGGTTCAGCTATGCATATCCAGAGTGCATGCCCACCTCAATTTAGGCACTCTAGCACATCAGGGGTCTCACCGATTCCCCTTGTTTATTATCAGTCAGTCAACGAACCTTTATTACTACGTATTAATCACTGTGGACACAAAGAACACTGCCCCTGCCCTCGGGGGCTTACTTTCTAATGGGAGTGACAACATATAATATCATACAATATATTTACAGAATAAAGAATAATAAGTTAATCTGAGAGGAGAAGGCACTAGCAACTGAGGGGACAAGAAAAGGCCTGTAGAAAGTGGAATATGAGCCAAATCTTGAAGGAAACCTTAGAAACTAAGACATAAAGGTGAGGTGGATTCAAATGCTGCCTTTGATGCTAGCTGTGTGCCTCTGGGTAAGTTGCTTAACCTATATGAGCATCAAAAAATTCCTTAGGACTTTTACCATACCTCATTCCCCATGACAGGACTTTCTTCCTTTCCCTGTTCATCCTCAGATCCCTGGTACTTCCATAGACCCATCAATGGCCTGTGATTTCTATTCCACACTGGGAATCCCTGACAAAATTACAGCTCTTTTGTGAATTCCACTGTATATTATGGTGGATATATATGTATGTATGTATGTATATATATATATATATATGTGTATATGTAAATATACATATATATAATCTTTCTATGTTCCTTGAGAGAAAGGACTGTGTCTTATTTCATCTCCGTATGAAGGTTTTTCATTGAATTTGTGTTTAATATAGGTAGATAGTAGATATTTAATAAATGTTAGCTGAATTAAATAAACATTTTTACTATTAAAAGTAGAAAAGGTCCAAAGTGCTTTGGCTCTCACATTATCTGCCAATTCTCTTACCAGGATTCTAGTTTCTTCCACTTTCTTCCTTTCTTCCTTTCTTCCTGCCTTCCTTCCTTCCTTTCTTTTTTTTTTTTTTTTGGTGAGGCAATTGGGGTTAAGTGACTTGCCCAGGGTCACACAGCTAGTAAGTGTCAAGTGTCTGAGGCTGGATTTGAACTCAGGTCCTTCTGACTCCAGGGCCGGTGCTCTATCCACTGCACCACCTCGCTGCCCCTCCTTCCTTCTTTCTTCTTCTCTTTCTTTCCTTCATTTCCTTCATTCTTCCTTCCTTTCTTCCTTATCTCCCTTCCTTCCTTTCATTCATGCATTCCTCCTTGCTTCTTTCTTCCTTTCTTTCCTTCTTCCTTCCTTCCTTCCTTTCTTTTCTTTCTGTTGTGAATCACCCCATGCCCACAGCATAACTCTATTCAGAAAACTGTTTTTCTTCCTTGCCTGCTGCATTGCTAAGACCTCATTTGGCTTGTTAATCACTCCCCTAGCCCAGTGCTTCATGTCTTCTCATCCTTTTATCCTTTTATCAGGAATCACTATCCTCCTCTGAGACCAGGCCTTTCTCCAAGCTCCCATTGGACACTTCTGTCTTTAAAGTCTTTCTGTGACTTTCCCCTCATTTTCCAGAACCAGAGTGGGGGAAAAGACTGGGTTAACAACATCCTTAAAGATGAGTCAGTTGTTTGTAGTGTTCCTTTCCTGTTGATGCTCTCTTCCCTTTTCTTTTGGCCCTCTTCAGTATCCTTGATTTTCTTCTCATTCTGCTCTTGAAGTATTCCTCTTCTCCTCCTCCCACTTTTCCCTCACTCTAATTCTCTACCCCCTCCACAGCATCACATCATCAAATGCCACCCCTGTGCTCACAACACAAAGAAGAAAATCTCCACAATCCCTTCCCCTCCCTCCTCTTCCCTTATCATCTTTTGATTACATACATTCAGCAACCGCCATGTGCTTAGCATGGCTGTAAACATGTAAGGAGGCATCAAAGGTGTAACTAAATCAGGGCAAGCTGGACCTTGACTTCAAGGTGCTGATGTTTGAAGGGTACAGACAGTACATTTATTTTTCTGCAGCAGCATAGAAACAAGTGAATTTATTTTTAATAATGATAGCCAGCATTTATGTAGCACTTTAAAGTGTGCAAAGCACTTAACAAATATTATCTCATGTTATCCTGTCAACAGCCCTGTGAGGTGAGTGATGTTATTTCCATTTTACCGATGTAGAAACAGATGCAGGCAGAAGTGAAGTGTCTTGCCCAGGATCACACAGCTAGTAGTTTTTCAAGGCTGGATTTTAACTGGGGTCTTTTTGATTGCAGAGGTTAAAGTAAAAAAATATATATTCGTGACCACAGAGAAGTCATGGAGACTCTCTGAACCTCAGACAACCCTCAAAGATTATAAATGAGAGAAGTTTCCATACCAATGAAATCACAATTTTTTGATACAAGGTTGCAAGGCAGGGAGGGGAAGAAAGGGTAGTTAAGATGGTACCATAAATGTCCCTTGTTTTTGGAAATGAAGAGCTTTGGACCAATTGCTCAGTTGCCTCATCTGTAAAAATGGGGATAATAATAGCACCTTCCTCCCAGGCTTGTTGGGAGAATTAAATATTTGTAAAACACTCTATAAATAATAGTTATAAATCTACCAGGTATCATAGGAAGTATGTGATAGGTAGTAAACAGAGCGATGATTTGGGCATCAGATCTGAGTTCAAATCTTGGCTCTGCCACTTTTACTTGTGTGAGCCTTCCTTTTTAATCTTCCTAGGCCTGGGTTTCCTTATCTGAATAAGGAAATTACTGTAGGCGATCACTACCCAAATATTCCAATGGATTTGTAATCTCACTCGTTGTGATATTTCCTCTGTGATGAAGGTGACAGCCAATCCATGTCTAATTGAATGGGTGATTCTCATGTTCTCTACACAGGGTTCACCCAAAATGCTGGAAGCCTTCCTTGCTTTCTTCTGATATTCGGCAGATGCCAGTGGAGCCTGGAGGCTCTCCACCCTTTGCTTTAGCCAAGTGAAATGTTGATGCTCTTTTCTTATCACACATTTCTTTGATGATAGACATTACTCAGGTGACTCTTTTTTTTTCCTTTCTTTTTGGAAGCTTGCAATATTTTCTCCTTGACCTGAGAGCTCTGGAATTTGGCTATAATATTCCTAGGAGTTTTCTTTTTGGGATCTCTTTCTGGAGGTGATCAGTGGATTCTTTCAATTTCTATTTTAGCTTCTTCTTCTAGAATTTCAGGGCAATTTTCCCTGAGAATATCTTGGAAGATAGTGTCTAAGCTCTTTCCTTGATCATGGTTTTCAGGTAGACCAATAATTTTCAAATTATCTCTCCTGGACCTATTTTCCAGGTTGGCAGTTTTTCCCAGAAGATATTTCACATTGCCCTCTATTTTTTTATTCATTTGGATTTTCTTTATTGTGTCTTGGTTTCTCATAAAGTCACTGGCTTCCATTTGTTCAATCCTAATTCTTAGGCAATTATTTTCATCAAAGAGCTTTTGTACCTCCTTTTCCATTTGATTTTTCAAGCTGTTGACTTTTTTCTCATGTCTTTCCTGCATCACCCTCATTTCTCTTTCCATTTTTTCCTCTGCCTCTCTAATTTTTTCTTCAAAGTCCTTTTTGAGCACCTCTATGGCCTGACACCAATTCAAATTTTTCTTGGAAGCTTTAGATATAAGGGCCCTGATGTTGACATCTTCCTCTGAGGGTGCCCCTTGGTCTTCCTTGTTACTGAAGAAACTTTATATGGTCCTCACCTTTCTCTGTCAGCTCATCTTGCCTTTCTTTTACTAGACTATTAGCTCCTTAAAGTGGGGCACTGTTTCCAGGCTGCAGTATCCCTAGCTTAAGAAGTCCCAGGTGGTATGATTTAAGGAGAATCAGGTTCTTCCCTCACCCGGCCTATTTCCTGGTCCTAGATGACCCCAGACCAACTTGCCAATCAACTAGCTTTTTCTGTTGTGGTTGTTAGCTCCGAAGAGCCTATGCACCTCCCCCACCTGGGTCACTTCTACTCGAGCCTACCACCTGGTTCTCAGTAGGGGTATAAAATCCAAGTTCTGCCTTAGCACCAGCATAGACCCCTGTAGTCTCTCCCCTGCCCAGGGCTCAGCCCACTCACCAGACTGCGAGCTTAGTTCCAGACGACACTGGTACTTCAGCTGATTCAGAGGCTCTGGGGGGTCTCCTTCTCTGGTGAGGACTTCCTGAGACTGAATCTGTGTCAGGGTGACTGTGGGGTTGGGCCCGACTCCTGTATCAGCACAACAGCTTCCTCCTTCTGACTTTCCAAGCCGTTCTTGGTTAGAAGATGATTTCAGCACATTCTTCTGTGAGTTTTGCTGCTCCAGGCATTTTCCTATGACCTTATTTGGAAGTTTTTTGGAGCGATCGCATCATGAGTTCGGGAGCTCACTGCCTTTCCTCCATCATACACACACACACACACACACACACACACACACACACAAACTAAAGAAAGTAGCAGCTTTAAAAACACAATAGGCCAGGCAGCTAGGTGGTGCAGGGGATGAAGCACTGGCCTTGGATTCAGGAGGACCTGAGTTCAAATCCAGCCTCTGACACTTAACACTCACTAGCTGTGTGACCCTGGGCAAGTCACTTAACCCCAATTGCCTCACAAAAAAAACAAACACTTGATACTAGCCCCAAAAAAAACCTACAATAGGCCAAATGGTAAAAAGAGGAACAAAAATACACTGAAGAAAACAACTCCTTAAAAATAGAATTGGCCAAATGGAAAAGGAGGTACATAAGCTCACTGAAGAAAATAATTCCTTAAAAATTAGAATTGGACAAGTGGAATCTAATAACTTCATGAGACATCAAGAAACAATAAAATCAAACAAAAAGAATGAAAAATAGAAGAAAATATGAAATATCTAATTGAAAAAACAACTGACAGAGAAAGAGAGAGAGAAGGATAAATGGGGAAAATGGGATGGAGGAAAATACACAGTAATCATAACTGAACATGAAGGGGATGAACACACCCATAACATGGAAGCAGATAGGAGAGTGGATTAAAAACCAGGATCCTACAATATGTTGTTTACAAGAAACACACATAAAGCAGAGAGACACAAACAAATTAAAGGTAAGGGACTGGAGCAGAATTCATTACTCTTCAACTGAAAGGGAAAAAATAGGCAGGGTTAGCAATCATGATCTCAGACAAAGCAAAAGGAAAAATAGACCCAATTAAAAGAGATAAGCTAAGAAACTACATATTGTTAAAAGGTACCATAGACAATAAAGTAATACCAATACTAAATATATATGCGCCAAATGGTATAGCATCCACATTCTTAAAGGAAAGGTTAAATGAGTTAAAGAAGGAAATAGACAGTAAAATTATACTAATGAAAGAACTCAACCTTCCTCTCTCAGAAGTAGATATATCTAACTAAAAATAAGAAAGATATTAAGGATATTTTGATATAAAATTTTTAAAAGATTATATATGATAGGCCTCTGGAGAAAATTGAATGGGAAGAAAAAGAAATATACTTTTTTTCTCAGTAGAACATGGCACCCACACAAAAATTGACCATGTATTATGGCATAAAGATGTCACAATTAAGTGCAGAAAATCAGAAATATTAAATTCATCCTTTTTAGATCATAATGCAATAAAAATTATATTCAATAGACAGTGAAAGTGTAGACTAAAAATTAATCGATGTTGCCCCAGGGCCCACAGGGGACCTGGCTATATGAACAGGCAGTTTTCAGATAAAGAAACCAAAGCTCACTATAGTCACATGGAGAAAAAAATTTTTTAATAACTATTGATTTGAGAAATGCAAATTAAAACACCTGTCAAATTGGCTAATATGACAAATAAAAGGATAAATATTGGAGGGGATTTGGGAACACTAATGCACTTTTGGTGGAGTTGCGAACTGATCCAAACATTCTTGGGAACAATTTGGAAATGTGCCCAAAGACAATCAAATTGTGCATACCCTTTGATCCAGTAATGCAACTATTAGATTTGTATCCCAAAGAGATTTTAAAAGTGGGAGCAAAACTTACTTATACAAAAAATATTTAAAGCAGCTCTTTTTGTGATGGCAAAGATTGGAAACTGGAAATGCCATCAATTGGGAAATGGCTGTATAAGTTGTGGTATATGATTGTAATGGAATACTATTGTATAAGAAATGACAAGCAGGATGCTTTCAGGAAACAACTGAAAATAATTACATAAACTGATGCAAAGTGAAGTTAGCAGAACCAGGAGAACATTGCACACAGTGACAGCAACATTACATGATAAGTAACTATGAATGACTTTTTTTTCCATTCTCAACAATAAAATGATCCATGACAATTCTAAAAGACTCATGATGAAAAATGCTATCCTTATCCAGAGAAAGAACTGATGGAATCCAAATACAGATCAAAGCATACTATTTTCACTTTATTTTTTCATGTTTTTTTTTTCTTTTGGTCTGTTTTTTCTTTCACAACATGACTAATGTCAAAATATATTTTGCATGATTGCACATATATAACCAATATCTAATTGCTTACAGTCTGAGGGAGGGGAGAGAGAAGGGAGAAAAGAAGAAAATTCAGACTTCAATTTTTTAAATGAATGTTAAAATTTATCTTTACATGTAACTGGAAAAAAATAAAATGCTATTAAAAAATTAATTGAAAACTAAATAATCTAATCCTAAAGCATGAGTAGATTAAAGAACAAATCATAGAAATAGCAAATAATTTCATTCAAGAGAATGATGACAATGAAACAGCATATCAAAATTTATGGATTGCAGTCAAACCAGTATTTAGGGGGAAATGTTTATCTCTAAATGATTACATTAATAAAATAGAGAAAGAACACATCTATGAATTGGGCATGCAACTGAAAAAATAGAAAAAGTACACATTTTAAACCCCCAATTAAATACAAAATTGGAAATTCTGAAAATCAAAGAATTAATAAAGTAAGAAAACCATTGAACTAATAATAAAACTAGAATCTGGTTTTCTAAGGAAAAAATAATAAAATAGATAAGTCATTGGTTAATTTGGGTTTTTGAAAAAAAGAAGGAAGGAAGCCAAATTACCAATATCAAAAATGGAAAGGATGAATTCACCACCAATGTAGAAGAATTTAAAGAAATTATTAGGACCTATTTTGTCCAATTATATGCCAATAAATCTAATAATCTAAGTAAAATGGATGAATATTTACAAAAAATATAAAATGCTCAGATTAATATAAGTAGAATACTTAAATAACCCTATTTTTAAAAAAAATTAAACAAGCCAGCAATGAGCTCCCTGAGAAAAAATTGCCCTGACCAGATGCATTCACAAGTTAATTCTAACAAACATTTAAAGAATAATTCATTCCAATGCTATATAAACTATTTGGAAAAAATAGGCAAAGAAAGAGTCCTATCAAATTCTTTTTATGACACAAACATGGTGCTGATATCTAAACCAAGAAAAGCAAAAAACAGAAAAAGAAAACTCTAGGCTAATTTTCCTAATGAATATTGATGCAAAAAAATTTAAATAAAATATTAGGAAGGAGATTACAGCAATATATCATGAAGATCATCCACTATGAGAAGGTGGGATTTATACCAGGAATGCAGGGCTGGTTCAACATTCACAAGAGTATCAGTATAACTTACCATATCAATAACAAAACCAATAAAAATCATATGAATGCTGATGAATTATAAGGGTTTGTTGATAGCCTGTAACTTTACTAAAGTAATTAATCATTTCAACTAGATTTTTAATTGCTTCTCTGGGATTCTCCAAGTATACTATCCTGGTTTTATTTATTAGTTCAATGGTTTCAGATAAATGCTGCTTATCTTTTTAAGGAAAGTTCCATTTTTTCCTTTGATTTCTAGAATTTTTCATAGGAACAAGTATCAAATTTTGTCAAAAAGCTTTTTCTGCATCTATTGAGATAATCATGTGGTTTTTGTTGACTTTGTTATTGATATGGTCAGCTATTAGGCAAATTGGTCTATAGTTTTCTTTTTTCTGTTTTTGCCAAGACAAACCCAGGAAATATACAAACACAATTACAAAACACTTTTCACATAAATAAATTTAGATCTAAATAATTGGAAAAATATTAATTGCTCACAAGTAGACCAAACCAATGTAATAAAAATGACAATTTGAGGGAGCAGCTAGGTGGCACAGTAGATAAAGCACTGGCTCTGAGTTCTAGAAGACCTGAGTTCAAATCTGACCTCAGACATTTGACACTTACTAGCTGTGTGACCCTGGACAAGTCACTTAACCTTCATTGCCCCACCCCCCAAAAAAGACAATTCTACCTAAATTAATATATTTATTTAGTGCCATAGTAATCAAACTACCAAAAATTATTTTATGGAGCTAGAAAAATAACAGGATTGATCTAGAAGAACAAAAGGTCAAAAATATTGAGTCAATTAATGAAAAAATGTGAAGGTGGCCTTCCCATACAAGATCTCAAGCTATTTTACAAAGTGGTAACCATCAAAACAATCGGATACTTGCTAAGAAATGGGGAGGGGTGGGTGGATCAATGGTACACAGTAGGAAATTACCATAGTAATCTTGTACTTGATAAAGACAAAGATCTAGACTTTTGGGACAAGAACTTACTATTCAACAAAAACTTCTGGGGCAACCAACAAACCAAGTAGTTTTGCAGAAACTAGGTGTAGACAAGCACTTGACACTGTATACCAAAAAAAGGTCAAAATGAGTACGTGATTTAGACACCATAAGTGATACCATAAGCAAATTAGAGGAACATGGAGTAGTTTAGCTGTCAGATCTATGAATAAGAGAATCCAAAACCCATTCTACACATATCTGGGCAGTTTATATTTTTAGGAAGGCCTCTCTCTAAATCAATTGTTCTTTAACCTTCTTTGTATCCTGGACCCTTTTAGCAGTATGATGAAGCCTAAGAACCTCTTCGCAAAATGATGTTTTTAAATGCATAATAAAAGACAGAGGATTATGAAGGAAATCAATTACAGTGAAACAGATTTATCAAAACAGATTTTTTAAAAACAGTTTCATGCACCCTTGCAATAAATGGAGATCCCAAAATTACAAATGAAGATTTGTGACTTCCAAAATGCCTCTTCAATGGATACTTCAGTAATAATGGGGGTGATCCTCAAAATAACAAAATCCCTAGTTCCTACCTCTCAGAATTATTAGAAAGCTAATGTAAGATGATAGATGTAAAGAGCTTTACTAACCTTCAAGTTCTATGTAAATGTCAGCTGTTGTTATTGTGCTAACCTTGAATGATCTAAACAAAGATGGACTCAAATTTACTTTCGGAAAACTGGACAGATCCTGAGGTATAGAGCAAGGAGCAAAATTATGTTGTGTGTGGTTTTTTTTTATTAATTTGTTAGGCTTTACCCCATTAAATGTTGATACAATATGGAATTTTCCTTCAGCCTGTCATGTTGTAATGTAAATGGCTCAATGTGGAGCATGTTTGCTTTGATTATTGGTTGCCTACAGTTTACTTCTAGGTGTTGAGTTCAGAATAATAAAAATTTCAAAAATAAATCAACAATTTAAATGATCAGTGTAAAACTTAAAGACTCCAGAAAGATCTCCAAAAGCCATTAATCCAAGAGCATTGTTCTTTGGAGTCATTACATTATTTCGGTATCGACCAAAGAGGTTATTTTCTCTAAATTATTTAGGGGGCACAGTTAGCCTTAGGCCAGGTGTTCTATTTATGCAGATGGTGAAATGAATTATTCAGAAACAGATACAGGTAAAGCAGATGGAAAAGGGGGGCAAAGCAAGAAGGCCCCGGGCAGCTGCTTACCAGGCCCAAATAAAGCATCTGCCTCTGAGGGTTGGGCCAAGCCGAGGAGTTAATGAAAGGTGCAAAAATGCAGTCGTCTCTTTGTCTGTTCATCAAGTTCTCACCCCATGGCCCTATACATGCTGCATGTATGTCAAGGTGTTCCATGGACATCCCACTTTAAAATGCTTTAACCAAATAAAGAAGACTGGGAGTGAGGCTATCAACAGGAACAGTGAACATTTATATAGCACTTTAAGGCGATCAAAGTGCTTTACCTATATCACTTCATTTGATGCTTACTACAACCTTATGAGGTAAATGATGTTATTCTCCCCCATTTTGCAGATAAGTAAACTAATGCTAGTGTCTCAGGTGGGATACAAACTCAGGTCTTCCTGACTCCAAATCTGGTTCTCTATCTACTTTACCAAGATTCCCCAACTCCTTGGGTACATTTTTTTTCTCTTTAAACTTGACTTTTGTAGTATATCAAAGAAAAAAAACCTATCAGTGACTCCCATGCTCACTGTCCTTGGGATGGGGAGATCACTTTTTAGATAAGAAATCCTTCTGGTGCCAAAAGACTTTCCCAATATCACCAAGATGGCCCCCATCTGCGGGTTCTGGAACCGAGTAGAATTTCGTTAGACAATGGTGAGTTTGAGGTTGAGTTCTCAATATATTAAAGGGGACTCTGGCAGAGGAAATCTGGGAACTGCCTCCTTCCTCCAAACAGTTTACCTTATTTCCCTTTAAGTATAACAACAATTAGAATTGGAAAGGTACATAGCTTCCCTAACTAGCTGCCTCAGCACAAGTCCTTCAAAAACCATGGTGTTGGGGCAGCTAGGTGGTGCAGTGGATAAAGCACCAGGCCTGGATTCAGGAGGACCTGAGTTCAAATCCATCCTGAGACACTTGACGCTTACTGGCTGTGTGACCCTGGGCAAATCACTTGATCCTTATTGCCCTGCCAAAAAACAAACAAAAAACCATGGTGAGTTTTTGGGGTTTGGGGTTTTTTTTGGGGGGGGGGCAATGAGGGTCAAGTGACTTGCCCAGGGTCACACAGCTAGTAAGTGTCAAGCGTCTGTGGCCGGATTTGAACTCCGGTCCTCCTGAATCCAAGGCTGATGCTTTATCCACTGTGCCACCTCCACCCAAAAACCATGTTTTTAATACAATAATCATAGAGCAGAGACCCAGAGATGAAAGGGGCTATCTCCAGAGGTCATTAAGTTCAATCCCTTCATTTTATGGATGAGGAGACTGAGGCTCAGAGAGATGATTTGTGCAAAGTCACTCAAAAAATAAAAGACATGGGGCTGGATTAGAACCCAAACCTCTTGGCTAATTAACCCATACTCTTCATTTTGCCACATTCCCACTCAAAGACAAAAAGAGTGACAACAATAACCAGAGCTAGCATTTCTATTATGCTTTAAAATCTGCAAAGCACTTAACTAATATCATTCCATTTTAGCTTCACAACAACACTTGGAGGCAGGTGCCATTATTACCCCTGTTTACAGATCAGAAAACTGAGACTGGGGGAAGTTAGATAACTTGCCCAGGGTCAGACAGCTAGTAAAATGTTTATGGCTGCATTTGTAGTTGTGCCTTCCTAACCTGAACTCCAATATTCATTGTGCAACTTAAATTTATTTATTAAGATATTTAAAGTCATGCAAAAATCTTAAATAAAATATTGGCAAGGATATTACAGCTAGTGATCACCAGGATAATACACTATGACCAGTTGGGATTTATACCAGGAATGCAGGGCTGGTTCAACATTAGGAAAACTATTAACTTAATCAACCACATCAATAAGAAAACTAACCAAAATCATATGATTATCTCAATAGATGCAGAGAAGGCTTTTGACAAAATACAGCACCCATTTTTTCTTTCTTTTTTTTTTTTTAGTGAGGCAACTTAACCCCAATTGCCTCACAAAAACAAAACAAAAAAACTGCTTCTATTTTGGGGGCAGCTTGGTGGCACAGTGGATAAAGCACTAGTCCTGGATTCAGGAAGACCCGAGTTCAAATCCGACCTCAGACACTCAACACTTACTAGCTATGTGACTTAACCCTCATTGCCCCACCAAAAAAAGGGGGGGGGCATTTCCCCTTTCATCAAGACTAAATTTGCCTCTTTGTAAATTCCACTCATTATTCCTGGTTCCTACAGACCAAAGAAGAGATAATGGTTCCACACAGTTTAGTCATTTTAAAATGCAATTCAACTAAAGCTCTCTCTGTGGAGATAGTGTGTACGTAGTGATCAGAGGAGCAGGGAAGGGGGAGGAAGACTTTGAATGTAAGCCTAAGAATATAAGAGTCATGTAAATCTCTCCAGGACTTAGGAAAAAAATAGGTAGACTAAACTAACTTTTTAGGGAAACTGAAACCTTCTAGAGCTTTGAAAAGATCTCCTTGGCCAACACATTCCCCTGCTTATGCATATCAGAGCCATGAGTCAGATGGCAAGGAAGTGGAAGGTCCAAATAAGACCACTGGAGAATGAGTGTTGAAAGGGATGACTTCCTCTATCAACAAGACATGCTCCTCATGGAGCTGGTAAGAGCACAGAGATGACTGGCAGACTGCTCCCAACAGCCAGGTCACTGAGCAAGATGAAGGAGGACATGCTTGACCTCCTGTCAATGGGGAGAGGATTGTATTTCCATTCCTCTTATAACAGGATGCAACATGCTATTATCCTGCCATGCCTCTAAGGAAAAACAAACAAGGCATGCAAACAGTCAGTTGCTGTAAGTTGTTATTATATAAACTCCCCAACAAGCTATACATATTTTTTATGGTAATTACATTCATGTTTACAAAACTACCACTTAATCTCCTGGGGAACCATGGACAGTTCCCCTGGAGCTGAGTGGATGGCTCAAGGAGCCCAGTGCTCTACAAAACCATCAAAAACCAGATCTGGGGTAGAATTGAGTGATGATTCAGGACAGCAGTGTTTGACCTATAATTCAAGAAGTCTTTTTTTTTTTTAATTTGGACAATTGTATTTAAGTATAATTGGTTTCCTTTGTGATCCTGTGTATTTTATTTTATGCATTTAAGAACATCAGAAAGGGTCACTTCTCCAGACTACCAAAGAGGTTCAATAACACCAAACAAGTTAAAAATTTCTTCCTGACCTAGGTCAGCCTTCTCATTTTATAGTAAAGGGGGTAGTCCCCTTTAGGAGGTAGATATTAACAAATAGTGTATGCAATGGGAAAAGGAAAACAGGAAAATGTCCATTTAAGTCTTTGGAATTCTTCTCAGATAGGGATGTCATCAGGGTGTAGCTCTGGATTCTGGCTCTGGGTTCTGGGAATGGTCTCTGGTGTGGTTGTAGAGAAGTCTCTCAGGTGTGGATGGAATTTGGAATCAGGTACCCAGAGAACACTGGGAATTGCCTGGTTCTCCATGCTGCTGGAAGGTTTCCTATAAAATTGATCTTAACATAACTTTAAATAGCTTTAACAATAACCAAATAAAACAACGAGAGTTCTCAAAAATATATGTCTCAGGAGATTCAGAATCTTTTAGAGATTTTACAATTATGTATTGTTCAGTTGTTACATATGAAACATATAATAAAAATAAAACTTGAAACATTTTTTAAACTTAATATTACTGTAAGCCCATAAATACTACTATAAACACCCCTGTGGAGAATAAATTGAGAAGATGTAACATAAAAGTTGTCAGATTAATTTCAGTTATAATAACTTCTAACAAAGGTGGAAGTCTCCCTAAGTTACTTGCAAGAGAGTCCAAAAGTTATGCTGGTATAACCTTCTTTAATACAGGGTTGAGACAATTGTGATATTAATTAAGAAAAGGATTTATATCCTGGTTTCATCACTTTTTTCATCATCTGCCTAATTATCCTCATGCCACTGTGAGAAACTAAAGAATCTAATATAACTGGTAACAGATGTCAAGGCCAAATTCAACATTGTGTTTATCATGACACCTGAGATAATTATGGGGTTACCATAAAAGAATAGAGAAGTAAGGGAAATGATTGTTGCCAAACTTCGTGACTCTGCAGATAGCCAATGAAGTATGTTGAAGGAAAACTGAGTCAGGCTTAAGCAGATGCATGGGACTGAGACATCCATGGCATCAAGCATGTAGGAGGGGGTTTCAAAGCCAGGTGTAGAATGAGATGGCTATGATGAAAACATCTAGCGATCTATATTACATAGCTGGAACATCCGGTACTATGTGGGGGGAAAATGAAGCCAAAAGAATCCAACCTCAGCTCTTGCCAATGGCTGTACTCTCAGCCTTTCCCAAGGCAGTGCACTGCCTGTACTTCATGTGTATCTCCCTTCCTGTGACAGTTCAGTGCCTGCTCTTATATGTATTCCCCTCATGGATGGATGGCATCTTGGCTGCTCAGGATCTGATAACTCAGAATAAAGGCAATTAATGTCTCAAATGGTAAATTCCCATAATCCATATGGGTTTAACAACTGAGGATAATAATGACAGCAAAAAAAGTGTGAATTAATTGACAGATATAATTACAATCATATAGATAGTAGATGACAAATGTAAATGACTGGCAAAATTATTCATTATTACATCATTTCCACGAATGCATTATTTGTCAAGTGTTGGTACTGATTTTACATGGGAGCAATGGATCCAAGAGTCCTTCTCCCCAATTTTGATGGCAGTTGGAATTGTCAGCAATACCTAGAAAGGACCTTCCTAAGTTGGCTGGGTCCCACTAGTCCACTGAAAATTTTTTATATATGCCCCGTCTCCTGGGCTCAAATCATGTAAGGAGAAATCCAAGGGGCCAGCCTGTACTGCTGTGCCTGTCTTGTGGAATTCACATAGCCTGGCTTGTGACTCCTGTATATAGGAAGCAACAGAGGTATCCCCTTCCAATAACGATGGAAAAGGTTTTGCTTGGATAGGGAAGTGGCTAAAAAGCATCTCAAAAGGCAACATATGTAGTTCTCCTCTTAGAGAACAGTGCCAAGGGTAGAACATCAGGCCACTTCAAATGAGTTTCAGTGCACAATTTGCCAATCATGCTCTTAAGCTCTTTATTCATATGTTCCACCTGGCCTGAGCTTTGTGGGTGGTAGGGTGTATGGAACTGTGGAGTTACTTCCAGGAAAGAGTAGATTTGGGATAGAATGGAATTCCCAATAAATTAAATCTTTGGGGGACTTAAGGTACAGGATTAATTGCAAATCTTTCAATGTTTGGGGATCAAAAGATCCAGACTCCTGCCACTGTTCCTCTAATAAGCTAAACTATTCTTTATGCCACCTAAAACACAGTTTGATAAGCTTTCTTTTTTCCATGCCTGGCTGAATTGGTAGCTTATACGAATCCCATGCTGTGAGTATCCTTTCTAGGGGAGACCCCTGTATTATATAGTAGAGTTTGGTATTTTTAGTCCCCATATTATCATTCAAAATTTGTTTACTAAAACAAAAAGAGAAATAAAATTTAAAAGAGAAATAGGAAATCCACAAAAACAAAACATTAGTAGGCTTCGGCCAGTCGCAGACAACCATGGATCAGCTCCTTGAAGAGCCACAGGCCACAGTGTGGCTGTGCAGTCCGATACGGGAGCCGCAGCTCCTGCCACACTGAGGACATCAGAAAACTGCGCTGTCTGTTGCCCGTCAGTTCCTGCATCTCATTTGTTTTTCTTCCTCCAGAGCTTGGAGGCCCATCTCAGCTGTGTGCAAGCTGCTCCTGAGTACTGAACTCCATCGGGCGCGGTCCTTGGCCATCTCCTCCCAGCTGCTGGTGTCTATTCCCAGAGCCCTCAAGTCTCGCTTGCATACATCTCTGTAGCAAAGCTGGGGGCATCCAGCAGGTCTTTGGCCTGAGGCTAACTCGCCATAGAGTAGGTCTTTAGGAATGCGCCCATCTTGCATGCGGTGCACATGACCAAGCCAGCGCAGCCATCTTTGTTTCAGTAGCGTGTAGATGCTTGGAAGTTGTGCATGTTGGAGCACTTCTGTGTTGGTGATCCCATCCGACCAAGATATGCCAAGGATGCACCGAAGGCAGCACATGTGGAAGCTGTTAAGCTCCTTCTCTTGTCTAGTGTATGTTGTCCATGTTTTGCTACCATACAGTAAGGTACTCAGGACACATGCTCTATAGACGGCAAATTTGGTTCATCTTGTCAGTTTACTGTTTGCCCAGATGTGCTTGGCAAGCTTAGCCATGGTTGAAGTAGCTTTCCCAATCTTCTGATTGAATCTCAGAATCAAGTGACAAATTGTCACTGACAATAGAGCCAAGATATGAGAATTGGCTTATGACATCCAACTGGTAGCTACCGATGTGTATCAATGGAGGCGACATGGCAGTCTGACACATGACTTTTGTCTTTTTAAGATTAGGTTAGGCCAAAGTCTGTGCAAGAATGGGAGAAGCGATCCATCAAGGTCTGCAATTCACATTCTGAATGACAGGCAAGTGCTGCATCATTGGCAAAAAGCAGGTCTCTAAGGGTGCTACCTCTGACTCTGGTTTTGGATCTCAGATGTGAAACACTGAACAGGCCTCTGTCCAATTGGGAATGCAGATGGATGCCATCAGTTGACGAGCCAAAACCATGACGTAACAGCATGGAGAAGAAAATTCCAAACAGCGTGGGAGCAAGCACACATCCTTGCTTGACCGTTGTTTATGCTGAATGCTTCAGAGGTGTTGCCTTCGAACTGTACGATACCCTGCATGTTGCAATGAAAGCAGCGAATCAGGCTAAGGAGTTTAGGAGGGCAACCAATTCTCAAGAGAATTTCTAAAAGACCTTCTCTGTTAACCATATCAAACGCTTTGGTGAGGTCTATGAAGGCAATGAAAAGGGATTTTCTTTGTTCTCTGCACTTTTCTTGCAGTTGGCAAAGTGAGAAAATCATATCAATAGTTGACCTCCCTGCTCGAAAGTCACATTGCAATTTGGGGTAAACACAATCGGCAACTTTACACAACCTAAAATTGTCTCAAAAAACAAAAACAAAAACACTTTTGCTCTTATCCCTGGTTTGTCTGATTAACCAGATTAAAGCTAGAGAAAGAAAAGTAGGTACTTAGGAGGTACTTAGGTACTTAGCCAACTACCATGCTTTAATGCTACACTATTCTGTGATATAAGTTAATGTGCCCTGCTATACTAGGTTATGGTATAGCCTAGTGTAGTATGCTATACTACACTATTGTATTGTATAGTACACTATTGTATGCTCTCCTCTACTATACTTTATTATGCTGTATGATAGGATATTTTATATATATATATATATAGTCTGATACTCCAATGTAGTATACAGTCAAATTCAAAGGGATCTATGTAGACCAAATTAACATGATGTTGTATTGTATTTTTACTTTTTTGTTAAATGTTTCCCAATTATATTTTAATCTGGTTTGGACTGCATTTTGGGGTTTTGTGTGGCAAAATTTTGGTACTTCTGCTATACTATGCTGTGGTATATTATTTCATACTCTTCTACACTCTACTCTCCTTCATTGTACTCTACTATGTTATAATATATTATAATATTCTTTGCTATTCTAAAAGATGTCCTACATTACTATGGCATACTATATCAATGCTATAGTACATGATATGCTATATGATATAGGACTATGCTATATTTTATGATACTGAAAATAGAGAAAGCTTTGAATTGGGCTTGGCCCTATGAACTGGTGTCCTGAGATCATTCATTCACTCCTCTTGCTTACCCCTCTCCTCTGGAAAATTTATTACACAGTTGAAATTCACCAAGATATTAACTCACTCAGTTTGTGGGTGTTTGGAGGCACAAAGCAGGTGAGGATGTTTGACAGTCATGCCCTGGTTATAAACTCATATAAAGAATAAGGATCTTGATTCCTAGCAAAAGCACCTTCCAGGAATTTCCCTGAGGCTAATTAGATATAAGATATAGAATGTATGCTCCAACAGCAACTGAGGCCCAGAAAAAATGACTTGCCTAAGGTATAGCTGGGAATAGAACTTACATCTTCCGATTTCCAAGTCACTACTCTCTCTGCTACCTTATATGGCATCTTAGAACTAAATTATAAGAAAATGCTGACACTAAGTATCCAGTTACACAGTCTTCAGAACATCTGGCCATGCATTCCAACTGTTAGTCAGTAAAGGTAAATACCTTCCTACAGATATATCTTTCTACGTAGGCTGCCTTATTTTGCTACATTTTTCTTTCCAAGGCTATGTTGTAATATCAGGTCAGTAATCTCATAACTTTATTAAATTCATGCATCATTACCATTGGAAGAACACATCAAAGCATATATTACTTGTTATTGGGTCAGAAGTAACATCTCTAGGACCTAATGATAACACTTAAAAAAAAAAGACATGGAAACACATAAAGTCCTCATGTAGCCCATAAAATTCCAGTCCCATC